>NC_135818.1:61885138-62185138 GCF_964213995.1 Mustelus asterias | reverse complement strand
TTTGCAGTGTTTTGCAAGACACCAGGCCATTGACTGCTGAACAGATCCTGCCAACCACCATCCCACAACCTGCCACTGCCCCTACCTGTTCTGCTTGGTTGCAGGTTTCCCACCCAGCAGGCTCTACCTTGAATCAGGTTGCCAGAGAGTGGGAAACTAATAGAATAACATTAAATGGAGCCGCTGCAGTTAAAAACTGCAGGACATTTGGGAAACTTGTTCTTCCAGGTTTGCTGAACCTCCAAACCACTCCTCCCACCCTCCCCAACACCCCCATCCCAACCTCACCCAACTACCCCTCCCCCATCTCCACTGCACAGGACACATCTCTGTGTTCACAAGCCAGTGTGTGCTTGCATGCACTCCTGCATATAGGACACAGCTAATCTGAATTGAATAAACCACTGCTTACACACTAATGAGAAATTTAAATATTCTGTGAACATACAGCTGTCATTGGAAATGATAACATTTGCTAATCAGTAACAGGATAATTATTGGCAGCAGGATTCTACATGCAACAGATTATTTTAGTAAAATTTGTATCAAGGCAACAAAGCGGTGATACTGGGTATACGAGTGTGGTAGTTATGTTTACTGGCAAGGGAACTCATATTTAAAAGAATGTGTATTCAAATCCCATTGGGGCACTTTGAACATTTGAATTTGGTTAGAAATAAAGACTGGTATCAGTAAGACTGACCATGAAGCTGCTGGGATGTCATAAAAAGGTAGAAAACTAAGCGTTGGTGAGTGTTTAATATTCCTCTAAAGGATTGCAGCATGCCATCAGGAGAAGGGAAGTGTGTCATGTGATCCAGTCTCAGTTTCACCAAGACCTGTGAGCAGAGAACAGCATGCACAGCTCTGTTGCTGATATCCTCAAGCTTTCAATCCATGAACGTACATTCTTGTGTGCCTAGAATTAATGAATGAAACATAACATGTTACCCTATTGATGAGTGATTAATCCTTTTGTATTAATAAAAATTACAATAGTGAGGAGAACATAAAGAGGGATACAGACAGGTTGGGTGAGTAGGCAAGAACCTGGCAGATGGAATATAACGTGACAAATTAGGAAGTTATCCATTCTGATAGGAAATATAAATAAGTAGAATAACTTTTTGGATGCTGAGAGACTGGGGAATGTTTGTGTTCAAAGGGAACTGGGTGGTTCTTGTACATGCATCAGAAAAAGTTAGCAAGCAGGTACCATTCAGTTGGAGAGATAAGTGGTATGCCAGCTTTTGATACAAAGGGTTTGGAGTATGAGTGCGAAACAGTCTTACTACAGTTACACACAGCATTACTCAGGCCACAACTGGAGTACTGTCTGTAGCTTTAATCCTCTTACGAAAGGAAGGACAGACTTGTCTTAGAGGTAGTGCAATGAACATTCACTGGACTGGTCCCTGGGATGCAAGGATTGTCTGATGAGGAGAGATTGAGTAGACCAGGTTGAGGTACCCTATGGTTTAGAGGAATGAATGGTTTCTAATTAAAACATACAACCTTTTTAAGTGACTTGACAGGGTAGCTACGGAGAAAATGACTCTCCTGGCTAGGGAATCGAGAACATGGTGTCACATTCTCAGAATAAGAGGCTGGTCATTTAGGACAGAGGTAAGAAGAAATGTCTTCACTCAAAGGGTTGTGAATATTTGAGATTCTCAGATTCTCTACCCCAGAGAACTGTGGGTGTTCAATCAGTAGGTACATTGAAGCCAGATGTTGACAGATTCTTGGGTACGAAGAGAATTAAGGATAGCGGGCTAGAGTCGAAGAGTGTTGTTAGAGTATCAGTTGTGATCTTGTCTAATGGGGCAGCAGGCTTGAATGGCCAAATGGCCCACTCCTGTTCCTATTTCTTCTGTTCTTATCTGCTCTATTCCACAAAACTAGGCAGAGAAGGATAAAAGTGGAGAGATTTTATTTACAAATACATTACAAACACGCACGTCCTAAGCCAGCCAGCACAACTTCAGTCTACTCCTACATATAGGAGCACAAGTATATCCTCAGTCAATGCCCATCGCCAGGCTACAATTAACATAGAATGAACAGATTCCGTTCTCTCTCTTTAACTATAAATTAGTTTATAAGCACTTTAAAAAAAAAATTAAATCGAAAATCTGTATATTTTGGACAAAGGGTTTCATTGTGTGATTCCCCGACACTACAGTTTCTTCATAGATAATTTACCTCTCTGTGAAGTATTCTGACTCTTACTGGTATGAGTTCCATCCATTTTAGATTTAGGCATTTTCTTTCTCTGCAGCATTTGTTTCAAGGCAGCCAGGTCATTCTGTAACCGTATCCACTTTACACCTTTCATATAATGTACATTATCCCACAATGAACAACCACATTGTGATGGCTTCAGCCAGGCTAATGAGGTTGGCTTGCTAGAGTATGAACTACCTGATGAGTCCTAATTGATGGTTATATCAGGGAGCCTCATGCTCCCTATTTAAAGCAGGTGTGTCAGATTCCCAGCCTGCTTTCAGCAGGGAGCAACTGGACAGCTGGCTGTGTACAGATGTATGGTGTAAATAAAGTAACTTGGTGACGGGACTTTCGCCTCCGTGGAGTTATTACACACATACACAGCATTCAATGCATACACTATCATCAATTATACAGGATTTCAGGTGAAATCTTTGGCAAATAGAATCCCATGTCTATTTATTCCACAAAAGTCAGTATTTCGGAAATCAGGGTAGTTTAACCAATCATTTTCATTTTCTTAGCTCTAAGTTTATTTCTTAGTGTCACAAGTAGGCTTACACTAACACCGCAATGAAGTTACAGTGAAAATCTCCTGGTCGCCAGCACCTGTTCGGGTACACTGAGGGAGAATTTAGCGTGGCCAATGCACCTAGCCAGCACGTCTTTCAGGCTGTGGGAGGAAACCGGAGCACCCGGAGGAAACCCCTGCAGACATGGGGAGAATGTGCAAACCCCACAAGCCAGAATCAAACCCGGGTCACTGGCACTGTGAGGCAGCAGTGCTAACCACTGTGCCACTGTGCCACTGTGCCACTGTGCTACAGGATGACATTACCCATTCTTATCCATAAGAAACACTAGAATATACATCAGGGAGTAACATCACTAAAAATGTTCAGCTTCATGTTCTTTCGATGACCTAAGGATGGGAATTTAAGTATTCACTTTGCCAGATTAAATTTTCTTATTGTTTTATTTGCCCTTAGAACATTCTCTACCTTAACATATTTTAACCCCAAAACATCAAAATTAGTATCTGTATTGTCTAATGTTGCATATAGTTTGATTTATTAATCAAGTTTTGTAGTTATGCTGTCTCTTCTTTAAATATAGGATCATCTCTCTATGACGACTAGTACAATTAATCAGGATGGGAGTAGCATTCCCAATAAAATTGCTGACTTAAAACTAAAGCAGATGTAGTTTCTATGTTTAAAAGCCCCACAAGCCTGGCTAAGAGTCAAAATGGCTTCCCTCATCTTCTTAATAAAACTTTTCATTGATACGATAGTATTGGGAAATATTAAGAAATCAACATACATCACTGGCATCTTCATAGACACAGTAAGAAGTCTCCCAACACCAGGTTAAAGTCCAACAGGTTTATTTGGCAGTACAAGCTTTCAGAGTCTCGCTCCTTCTTCAGGTGAGTGAGGAGCTGTGTTCACAAACAGGGCATATACAGACACAAACTCAATTTACAAGATAATGGTTGGAATGCAAGTCTTTACAGGTAATCAAGTCTAAAAGGTACAGACAATGTGAGTGGAGAGAGCATTAAGCACAGGTTAAAGAGATGTGTATTGTCTCCAGCCAGGACAGTTAGTGAGATTTTGCAAGCCCAGGCAAGTCGTGGGGGTTACAGATAGTGTGACATGAACCCAAGATCCCGGTTGAAGCCATCCTCATGTGTGCGGAACTTGGCTATCAGTCTCTGCTCAGTGATTCTGCATTGTCGTGTGTCGTGAAGGCCGCCTTGGAGAATGCTTACCCGAAGATCAGAGGCTGAATGCCTGTGACTGCTGAAGTGTTCCCCGACTGGAAGGGAACACTCCTGCCTGGTGATTGTCGAGCGATGCTCATTCATCCCTTGTCGTAGCGTCTGCATGGTCTCCGCAATGTACCATGCCTCGGGACATCCTTTCCTGCAGCGTATCAGGTAGACAACATTGGCCGAGTCACAAGAGTATGTACCATGTACCTGGTGGATGGTGTTCTCATGTGAGATGATGGTATCCGTGTCGATGATCCGGCATGTCTTGCAGAGGTTGCTGTGGCAGGGTTGTGTGGTATCGTGGTCACTGTTCTCCTGAAGGCTGGGTAGTTTGCTGCGGACAGTGGTCTGTTTGAGGTTGTGCGGTTGATTGAAGGCAAGAAGTGGGGGTGTGGGGATGGCCCACCTGAGAGTTTCAGGTTTTTAGATGCCCAGATCACCAACAATCTGTCCTGGTCTCTCCATGCGGACGCTATAGTAAAGTAAAGTTTATTAGTCACAAGTAAGGTTTACATTAATACTGCAATGAAGTTATTGTGAAATTTCCCGAGTCGCCACATTCCGCTGCCTGTTCGGATCAATGCACCGAACCAGCACGTCTTTCAGACTGTGGGAGGAAACCGAAGCACCTGGAGGAAACCCACGCAGACACGAGGAGAACGTGCAAACTCCACACAGACAGTGACCCAAGCCGGGAATCAAACCCAGGTCCCTAGTGCTATGAGGCAGCACTGTTAACCACTGTGCCACCATGCCACCCATGGTGACACAGTGGTACAGTTAAGAAAGCCCACCAATGCCTCTACTTTCTCAGGAGACTGAGGAAATTTGGCATGTCCGCTACAACTTTCACCAACTTCTACAGATGCACCATAGAAAGCATTCTTTCTGGTTGTATTGCAGCTTGGTATGGCTCCTGCTCTGTCCAAGACCGCAAGAAGCTACAAAGGGTCATTAACGAAGCCCAGTCCATCACTTAAACCAGCCTCCAATCCATTGACTCTGTCTACACTTCCCGCTGCCTTGGAAAAGCAGCCAGCATAATCAAGGACTCCACGCATCCCGGACATTCTCTCTTCCACCTTCTTCCACTGGAAAAAAGATACAAAATTCTGAGGACATTTGTCACAACCGACTCAAGAACAGCTCCTTCCCTGCTGCCGTCAGACTTTTGAATGAACCTACCTTACATTAAGTTGATCTTTCTCTACACCCTAGCTATGGCTGTAACACTACATTCTGCACTCTCTTGATTCCTTCTCTATGAACGGTATGCTTTGTCTGCATAGTGCACAAGAAGCAATACTTTTCACTGTATGTTAATACATATAACAATAATAAATCAAATCAAGTTTTAAAAATCATAGCACTAAAACAATGGTTAGAATTTTACACTCCCCCACCACTGGGTTTTTAGGTGGGGGTTGGGGAGCATCAAATTGAAGGGAAAGGATTCCCTCTGGGTTCCTGTCTACCCTGGCCATGCAGCAGTTTTACATAGGAGTGGGTAAGGCCTCGGAGGGGCAGCCTGCCCTTGCCCAAATTGAGGCTCTTATGTGGCTAACTGGGCTGACCCTCGCCCAGCCTCAAGTTTTAGACGGGTGGGTAAGGTTGAACTTGAGTGGAGGATGGCCAAAAACCAAAAGAGATCTCGGGTGGGAAGGTCTCTTCTGACTTGTGTCAACACCCAGAACGACACCATGGGGCTCCCCCAGACATCCACCGCTATCTCCCCCACGTGAATCCCCTCACACTCTTGGCTACCCCTGTTACGGGGCTATGATAATGTTTTTCTTGTTCTGGTAGTTAAAACTATTGTTCCCCTCAGGTAGCCAGACAAAGTCGTGGACCGGAATTTTCCCACCCCACCCACCACAGGAATTGTAGCGGGGACAGGGCCCGACCATGCAACGTTCCATTGACCTCGAGTTGTATTTTCCGGTTTTGGGGCAAGCACGGCTGGTAAATCCCACCCATGGACTGGTTCAAGATGATTTATTGATGACTGTAGAGCTACATGACCCCAATGCAATCTTTAAGACCAGTCAGATTGCCGAATTCAGAAATACTTAAGCAATTATTGTTTCAAATTCAATTACATGTAATTAGCATATACCAATCAAAGTATAGGAATTATTCTATCCACTCACAACTAATGATAAAGGTTATATCATGCATACGTAAAGGTATAATGTCCAATTATAACTTGCGCATGTCTTCCTAATTATATCATCAAGCAATGATAGCTCTATGTTTGACCCATAAGACCATAAGACATAGGAGTAGAACTTGGCCCATCGAGTCCATCGAGTCTGCTCTGCCATTCAATCATGGCTGATATTTTTCTCATCCCCATTCTCCTGCCTTTTCCCCATAACCCCTGATCCCCTTATTAATCAAGAACTTATCTATCTCTGTCTTAAGGACACTCAATGACCTGGCCTCCACAGTCTTCTGCGGCAAAGAGTTCCACAGATTCACCACTCTCTGGCTGAAGAAATTCCTCCTCATCTCTGTTTTAAAGGATCATCCCTTTAGCCTGAGTTTGTGCCCTCTGGTTCTAGTTTTTCCTACTCCACGTTCATTCTATCCAGGCCTCACAGTATCCTGTAAGTTTCAATAGGATCCCCCTCATCCTTCTAAACTCCAACGAGTACAGACCCAGAGTCCTCAACCGTTCCTCATATGACAAGCTCTTCATTCCCGGGATCATTCCTGTGAACCTCCTCTGGACCCTTTCCAAGGCCAGCACATCCTTCCCGAGATATGGGGCCCAAAACTGCTCACAATACTCCAAATAGGGTCTGACCAGAGCCTTATACAGGCTCAGAAGTACATCCCTGCCCTTGTATTCTAGCCCTCTTGACATGAATACTAACATTGCATTTGCCTTCCTAACTGCAGACTGAACCTGCATGTTAACCTTAAGAGAATCTTGAACCAGGAGTCCCAAGTCCCTTTGTGTTCCTGATTTCCTAAACATTTCCCATTTAGAAAATAGTCTATGCCTCCATTCCTCCTTCCAAAGTGCATAACCTCACACTTTTCCACATTGTATTCCATCTGCCACTTCTTTGCCCACTCTCCTAACCTGTCCAAGTCCTTCTGCAGCCCCCCTGCTTCCTCAATACTACCTGTCTCTCTACATATCCTTGTATCATCTGCAAACATAGTAACAGTGCCTTCAGTTCCTTCCTCCAAATCGTTAATGTATATTGTGAAAAGTTATGGTCTCACTGAGGCACACCACTAGTCATCGGCTGCCATCCTGAAAAAGACCTATTTATCCCCACTCTCTGCTTCAGCCAACCCTCTATCCATGCCAGGATTTTACCCTTAACACCATAGGCTCTTAACTTGTTTAACAATCTCCTATGCAGCACCTTGTCAAATGCCTTCTGGAAATCTAAATAAATCACGTCCACTGGTTCTTATTTATCTAACTTCTTTGTTATCAACCTCCCTTTCCATAGTTCCTTATTCCAATGGGCGAACATGAGCTGCAGCTGCACATGGTTCAATTAAATATTAATTTTCCCTTATCTGGGTCTGCTTTAATCAAGACCTGTGGTTTTCACACAGCTTTCCCTGTGTGACTGAGATACAGCATGCAGCTTATGTGATTTTTAAACTTGTGTGTTTATTAACCCTTCCAACACCACCCGCCGCCCCCCCCCCCCCACTCCCACCACAGTATTCCCCACCATCCCAACCCCACCCCCCCCAAGAAATCTGATCCATGCAGAATGCAGCCGGGAATTCTCCTGTCTCTGCATACCCAACCTGGGAGAGGAAAGCTGGGCTAGATGACTAATAGATACATCAGATGCTATAAACCTAAGCAATTTGCTTCATAATAGGGCATTGACTCTGAATATTTAATAGCTGCTTTCGGAAGAAAAGAAACAATTCAGACCAGCTGTGATAGACATTGTTTTATTTTAACAAGGTCTCTGGGGAATTCTCGTCCACCAGAAGACAGCTGCAATAGTCCAAGAAGAAGCCATAGTGAAATATTCGATGAAGTACAAATTCCAGTGATGTTTAAAGAATTGGTTCCCGCAATTTTGGGGCTAGCAATCACTGACATCCGTTGGGATTCTACCGCCCCGCCCGCCAGGGGAATCGGAGTGGGCGAGGGGGCGGACAATGGGAAGGTCCAATGACCTCAGGCGCGATTCCCCTGGAGCGGAAAGTTCTGCCCATTTTCTCCCTCAGCTTTCTACTGGAACATGTCTTGAGCTGTAAGTTACTAGAAATGCAAAGGGCAACAAGTCATCTCAGGGAAGGGACAGACTAATTGTCAATCCCCTTATCAATTCGATTCCTGGCCTTGGGCCGCTGTCTGCGTGGAGTTTGCCTGTTCACCCCGTCTCTGCGTGGGTTTCCTCCAGGTGCTCCGGTTTCCTCCCACACTCCAAGGATGTGTGGTTGGATTGATTGACCATGCTAAATTGCCCCTTAGTGTCAGGGGGACTAGCAGGGTAAATACGTGGGGTTACGGGGATAGGGCCTGGGTGAGATTGTTGTCGATGCTGACTCGATGGGCCCTATGGCCTCCTTCTGCATTGTAGGGATTCTACGATGCTATGTTTCTAAATGAGATGTCAGCATTTAGAAACAAACAGAGGAATGCTGGATAAGGGAATATTGTGAATTCGAGGGAAGGAAGGATTGGATTCAGGCTAAGAGAAAGAAATAGAAGTACAGTGAAGAAATGTCTTTAAAATGTTTAATTTTTAATATTTCCAACAGTGGTTTCCTCCACACTTTAGATTGTTGCCTTTCTGGTCTAAAGAGGTTGATTGGCAATGTGGAAACATAAATCTCATTAAAAAAGGTACTTATGCTGTTAAGTACTACTAAGAAGATTTACACACTAATAACAGTGAGTGCCATTAAACTCAGTATTAGTTAGAACCAAATTCTTGGCCAGTGTTGGGTGACATGAATCAAGCCTGCGCCATGGACACAGGCAACCCATGAAGTATGCTGGGGTTGGGGGAGGGAGTGATAACAGCACTTAAAACTGAATTGCACTTAAAGCAGGTTCATCAGGCGGGAGGTGAAGATCTTACTCCCATTGACCCAAGCAGCAAATATCTCAGTGTGTGTGAATCATACAATCCCTACAGTGCAGAAGGAGGCCGTTTGGCCCATTGAGCCTGCACTGCCAACAATCCCACCCAGGCCCTATCCCCGTATTACCATGTATTTACAATACTTATCCTCCTGATACTGAGGGGCAATTTGACATGGTCAATCAACCTAACCCGCACATAAATGGACTGCGGGAGGAAACCAGAGGTAGGTGGCAAGAAACCAATAAAGCAGCTCCAACCAGTCGGGGAAAATGCCACAGGTGGTGAGTGACAACTCCCTACATTAAAAGGACCTCTCTCCAATGCAGGATGCACTTAAATGACCTCATAAGACCAGCAAAGGAATGAATCATGGTGGAAAATTGCCATGAATATATATTTTATACATTTCAATGGTGTTATCTTTACCTTAAAAGAGCAATCACAAACCTAAGAGGGTCTCCATGCATCTAAGTTACTTTATCTAGTCCAAAAATGTGCGGGTTAGGTTGATTGGCCATGATAAATTAACCCTAGTGACAGGGGGATTAGCAAGGTAAATATGGGGGGTTATGGGAATAGGGCCTGGGTGGGATTGTGGTCCGTGCAGACTCGATGGGCCGAATGACCTTCTTCTGCACTGTACAGATTCTATAATCTACTTCAATAGAAAAAGGATAAACATCGTAATCTGATTGCTGTTGTCAAAAGATTGTTAACACTCTGTAATTTTATGACTAACCTCAGGGCACGGAGTCTGCTCCATGTGGCTAAGAGTGTCCTGGGAAACAGATGGCTCTGATCTCAGCACCCTGGGCCATAAGATTAATCAGTGTCTCAAAAATATACTTTATTCAGGAAATAGTGTAGCAGTTTAAAGTTGACTTTACATAATGTGCAAAACAGATCAGCTTCTTTCAATGCACCATGTAGCATTCTGGGGATGCCCCACCACACTCACAAGTACAGGTTATATTTACAATCTTCATTTCATGTCAAATATACAGCCCAAGAGGTTTTTACCTGGTCACCATCTGTCATGGACACTTTAAAAGGTGTTTCCTCAAAGTCCCAGTGAGCAATGTATTTATATGGGTGTGTGTATATTTTACCCTTGGCAAATGACCTTCAAATGTGACCTTCAGAACAGTTCTTTCTAAAAATTTGCAATATCACAACTATACATTTTAACATTTCTGCTCCTTTTGAGGGAAAAGGAAAATTACATTTTCATTTTTACATGTTTTATGGAACGAAGGACAAAAAAATCGCACACTCTCTGGGAATGTTATTTTCTTAACAGACACACTCACGCACACACACACACACACACACATACACATGTACATATGTACAAGTGCACACACACGCATACACACACACACAAAGACACACACACCCACACAGATACATAAGTGCACACATACGCACCCACATGCACACACGCGCAGACATACACACGTAGACACACACAGAAACAGAGAGCTACACATACATACATGCACTTGGACACACACACATATGCAAACACACACACACACAGACACACACACAGACACACAGGTACATGCAAACACACATACAGGCACACGCAGACACAGACACACACACACTTGCATACACAGACACATACATACACATGGACATGCAGACACACACAGATGTACACACAGTTGGCTCATGCAATAAAGTTTTCTTTCGCTCTTAACGTTTCCCAGTTACGTGTTACATGGTAAATGGCTTTTACAGTTAGGGCAAATTGTGAATATCAGCCAGAGGATTGTTAAAGCAGTTAGCATTTGAGGAAAGTGTAGAATTCATGCTGCTTATTAAAGCAGTGTCAAATGTCACCAGGTTACTTTCCCATAAAGACTATTAATATGTCAATTAAGTTGACTGCTTGAGGAAATGTGTGATAAATCTACCCAGTATTCCAGATGTGGTCTCACCAAAGCCCTGTACAGCTGCAGTAAAACTATATTCCATTCCTCTTGCAGTAAGCATCAACATTCCATCTGCCTGCCTACTCACTTGCAGTACCTGCACAATAACATTGTGTGATTCATGTACCAGGACACCCAGATCCTTCTGTACCATTGGGTTCTGCGAATTTCCTCTATTTAAATAGTATTTTGCTTTTCTACTCTTTCTGCCAAACCTCATGTTTTCCCACTTTATATTTCATCTGCCAATTTTTTGCCCACCCACTCAACCTGTTTGTACCCCCTTTGCAGACACTTTACCTCCTCTGGGCAACTTGCTTTCCTACCTACCTGGGTGCCATTGGCAAATTTAACTACCGTACGGTTAGACCCTTCATCTAAGTCATTGATATAGATGGTGAATAGTTGAGGCCCCAACATCGACCCCACCAGCTACAGTTAACCTGAGAAAGATCCATTAATCCCTAATCTCTGCTTCCTGTTAGCTAACCAATCCTCTATCCATATTAATATGTTATCCCTTTCACCACAAGCTCTTATCTTTGATGTGACACCTTGTCAAATGTCCTTTGGAAATCGAAGTACACCACAACCACAGGTTGCCTTTTATCCACCTTGGTCGTTACTCCCTCAAAAAACTCTAATAAATTAGTTAACGTGATTTCCCTTTCATAAAGCCATGTTGAGTCTGCTTGATCACATCATGATTTTCTAAGTATCCTGCTGTAACCTTCTTAAAAATAAATTCGAGCAATCTCACCATGACAGATAAAAGCAAATGACTGCGGGTGCTGGAGTTGGAAACTAAAACAGAAAATGCTGCAAAACCTCAGCAGATCTGACAGCAGCTGTGGGGAGAGAACAGAGTTGACGCGATGAACGGGATTTTTCGGTCGCTCTCGCCCCGAAACCGGAAAACCCCGTCCGACGTCAACTGACTTTTCCATGGTCCGTCCCTTGCCCACTACGATTCCTGTGGCAGGCGGAACGGGAAAATTCGTTCTGAAATGTTTGGATGAGCACTTGAAATGTCATAACATTCAAGGATATGGGACAAGTGCAGGAAAATGGGATTAGCTTGTCTTTAGTGGTAAGCATAGAATCATAGAAGATAGGAGCAGGAGAAGACCATTAGCCCCTTCAAACCTGTTCTGCCATTCATCACGATCATGGCTGATCGTCCAACTCATACCCTAATCCTGCTTTCTCCCCATAACCTTTGGTCCCATTCACCCCAAGTGCTATATCTAGCCTCCTCTTGAATACATTCAATGTTTTGGCATCAACTACTTCCTGTGGTAATGAATTCCACAGGCTCACCACTCTTTGGGTGAAGAAATGTCTCCTCATCTCCGTCCTAAATGGTATACCCTGAATCCTCAGAC
This sequence comes from Mustelus asterias, assembly GCF_964213995.1. NCBI lineage: Eukaryota > Metazoa > Chordata > Chondrichthyes > Carcharhiniformes > Triakidae > Mustelus > Mustelus asterias. The sequence continues at coordinate 62,172,723 of NC_135818.1, read as the reverse complement.
TGTGACCCCTGGTTCTGGACTCCCTGCCATCGGGAGCATCCTCCCTGCATCTACCCTGTTGAGTCCTGTTCGAATTTTATAAGTCTCTATGCGATCCCCCCTCATTTGTCTGAACTCCAGCAAAAACAATCGTAACCTAGTCAATCTCTCCTCATACATCTGTCCCGCCATCCCCGGAATCAGCCTGGTAAACCTTTGCTGCATTCCCTCGAGAGAAAGAACATCCTTCCTCAGAAAAGATGACCAGAATTGCACACAATACTCTAGGTGTGGCCTCACCAAGGCCCTGTATAATTGCAACAACACATAAGACCATAAGACCATAAGACATAGGAGCGGAAGTAAGGCCATTCGGCCCATCGAGTCCACTCCACCATTCAATCATGGTTGATTTCAACTCCATTTACCCGCTCTCTCCCCATAGCCCTTAATTCCTCGAGAAATCAAGAATTTATCAATTTCTGTCTTGAAGACGCTCAACGTCTCGGCCTCCACAGCCCTCTGTGGCAATGAATTCCACAGACCCACCACTCTCTGGCTGAAGAAATTTCTCCTCATCTCTGTTCTAAAGTGACTCCCTTTTATTCTAAGGCTGTGCCCCCGCGTCCTAGTCTCCCCTGTTAATGGAAACAACTTCCCTACGTCCATCCTATCTAAGCCGTTCATTATCTTGTAAGTTTCTATCAGATCTCCCCTCAACCTCCTAAACTCCAATGAATATAATCCCACGATCCTCAGACGTTCATCGTATGTCAGGCCTACCATTCCTGGGATCATCCGTGTGAATCTCCGCTGGACCCGCTCCAGTGCCAGTATGTCCTTCCTGAGGTGTGGGGCCCAAAATTGCTCACAGTACTCCAAATGGGGCCTAACCAGTGCTTTATAAAGCCTCAGAAGTACATCCCTGCTTTTGTATTCCAAGCCTCTTGAGATAAATGACAACATTACATTTGCTTTCCTAATTACGGACTCAACCTGCAAGTTTACCTTTAGAGAATCCTGGACTAGGACTCCCAAGTCCCTTTGCACTTTAGCATTATGAATTTTGTCACCGTTTAGAAAATAGTCCATGCCTCTATTCTTTTTTCCAAAGTGTACGACCTCGCACTTGCCCACGTTGAATTTCATCAGCCACTTCTTGGACCACTCTCCTAAACTGTCTAAATCTTTCTGCAGCCTCCCCACCTCCTCAATACTACCTGCCCCTCCACCTATCTTTGTATCATCGGCAAACTTGGCCAGAATGCTCCCAGTCCCGTCATCTAGATCGTTAATATATAAAGAGAACAGCTGTGGCCCCAACACTGAACCCTGCGGGACACCACTTGTCACCGGTTGCCATTCTGAGAAACATCCCTGCTCCTCTACCCGAAATCTCTCACAATGAAGGCCAACATGCCATTTGCCTTCTTTACCGCCTGCTGCACCTGCATGCTTACCTCAAGGACACCCAGATCCCGCTGCACACTCCCCTCTCCCAATTTACAACCATTCAGGTAGTAATCTGCCTTCTTGTTTTTGCTTCCAAAGTGAATAACCTCACATTTATCCAAATTATGCTGCATTTGCCATTGATTTGCCCACTCACCTGGGCAGATCATTTTGAAGGATCTCTACATCCTCGTCACAGTTCACCCTCCCACCCAACTTGGTATCATCTGCAAACTTTGAGAGGTTACATTTTGTTCCTTCATCCAAATCATTAATATATATTATGAATAGCTGGGGTGCCACCACCGATCCCTGTGGCACCCCACTAGTTACTGCCTGCCATTGGTAGTTATGGTCAGTGCAGACTTGATGGGCCGAAGGGCCTTTTCTGCGCTGTGTGACTCTATGACCTTGGCCTGGTGTCTTTGTTGAACTTGTGAAATAGAGAACCTTTTGGTGTTACTGTTCTAAGGCAAGGCAACGATCTTGGGAGCCATCACAGTTCACCCACCAGGCACGATTTCACAATAATGGTTGCTATGGCATTACTAATATTCCTCAATCACTGAAAGACAATGCCCTGAATTATTAAATGGTGCTCTAGCCATCTCAGAAATTGGTAAGTACTGCTCCATTATCTTCCTTTAGTAAATCAAGGCCTATAAATTGGAAATGACTTGCTGCAAGGTATTTGGGGCAGAAAAGGATTTGATTAACTACCTCTCACTATAGATTGCTCAGCATTGTTGAACAGATCCCTTTGATATCACTGAAAGGATGGCATTGGATTATGCCGTCAGTCCTACCATCTGCTACATATTTTTTGGAGAGACTTTGCCGTGCCTACCTGTGAGTTTAGTGTTCTGTTAGCATCCTTCTCATAGCACGATTGCTTTGAGATCATCACCTAAATGCTCTTCAGCCAAGAGATTTCCTCAGAAACATCCTTCTCCATTTTCTCCAGATTGCTTATATGCCACGGATCAGTTCTCGCAGAAGCTATCTATAATCCCCTCCAAGTGATTTTGTGGGTCGGTAATGTGAGTGAGTGAGAGGATGAGCAACAGTATGGTGAATTTCTATTGGCTCTTGCTGCCATTAGATCAGTTTCTCTTTGTTTTTTCTCTTCTTTGCTCCGAGTTCCTGTGTAGAGAGTTCCTGTGGGTGGCGCGGTGACACAGTGGCTACCACTGCTGCCTTACAGCACCAGGGACCCGGGTTCAATTCCCACACTGTCTGTGTGGAGTTTGCACGTTCTCACTGTGTCTGCGTGGGTTCCTCTGGGTGCTTCGGTTTCCTCCCACAGTTTGAAAGACATGCTGGTTAAGTTAAAAGCAAATTACTGCGGATGCTGTAATCTGAAACCAGCTTTGACAAAGGGTCATCTGGACTCAAAAAGTCTATTCTCTCTTTACCGAAGTTGCCAGGCCTGCTGAGATTTTCCAGCATTTTTCCTCTCTTTGGGTGCTGGTTAAGTTGATTGGCCATGCTACATTGCTGCTTAGTGTCCCAAAATGTGTAGATTAGGGGGATTAGCGGGACAAATACGTGGAGTTACAGGTATAGGGCCTGGGTAAAATACTCTGTCAGAGAGTTGATGCAGACTCGAGGGGCCAAATGGACTCCTTCAGCACTATAGGGATTCTATGTATTCCATATATATTGAGAAATGCAACAAGGTTCCTACCACCTTTTGTGCCTTCATGTTTTGCTCATGTAAGATTCTCATCAAAATGTGTGTCAGAAAACTGAAATCCATTTTGGATCTCTGAACATTAGCACTTAGTCTGCACAAACCACCTGTGAAAGCACAACCTCTCACCCGCTCTTTCTACATTATCTCTGCTAAATGGAATCCTAATGTTTCAATTCCCTCCTCCTCCTGCTGGATTAATGGACAAGTGTCAGCTTTTCCCATTTCTATATCTCATTGTTCTTTATGAATTCTGTTCAGCTTCTTTCTGCCTGAGAGTAAAATGGTTGTCACTTACATGATGACTGTAGCACTTGGGGTATTTCTGCTATGAAGTTCCAACAGAGAAAATTATTCTTCAAAGGGCATACCTGAATTCTCTGGTGATATAATGTAAGTATTTTCTGTGAGGGATTCTGCACAGCTTATTTAGTTTAATATCTTTCTGTCCTTATGTTCATCATTGCATTTCTAACCTCTATATAGATTGTGAGACAGTGACATATTAAATATGGATGAATGATAGTTTTCTGCAATCAAACCAATCTTTCTCATCTTGGGAGGTCCTTAAACTTTTTCTTGCATTAGCGGGAGGTCCTGGGGGTTAGACAATTGCTACTTGATCACCATGTCACGCAAGCCCACACAATTAGAAGATGTAGCAGAGGCTGGAGAGGGCAAGATCTGTATGAAAACCTCAGTCAGGTTGGAGCCAGACACCTCCATGTTCCTTGACAGTGACAGGAGGGTGTGTGACAGGCCAACCAATGCATCCAGCATCTCGTTGTGCAATCTCAGTCATATTCTCCTCTATGCCACCCCATTAATGTCCCCATCTAAGACACTACCAGCAGAACTCACCTGCAACGTCACACACTGTGGATAAAGTAAATGAACTATCCCTTCTCCATGGCCCGATGGTAGCCCACTCATGCCACTAATTCAGACGCTGTCCTAACTTAATTCCAACTTTGTATTAGTCTCTAGAGTACCTTTGAGTGACAACTGGTTGTTGTTAGGGACAGATCAAGTCATGGAACCTCCTCAGTAGTGCTGTTTTGTCACTCTCTCCATTGTTCCTGGGTCTGTTGTGATAGCACAAGCAAAAATTCTTCCATGTTTAAGAGCTGGAGTCAGGTATGGAAGACTGGGATTGAAAGCAAGAGGTCCAGGGTCATATCAACATCATGCCATGCAGCAGGGTGAGAATGAACTGGGAATTGAGAAAGGGCATAAAACAATAATATAATGCATATGGGCGGCATGGTGGCACAGTGGTTAGCAATGCTACCCCACAGTGCCAGGGACCCGGGTTCAATCCTGGTCTCAGGTCACTGTATGTGTGGAGTTTGCACATTCTCCCATTGTCTGCGTGGGTTTCCTCCGGGTGCTCCAGTTTCCTCCCACAATCCAAAGATGTGCAGGTTAGGTGGATTGGCCATGCTAAATTGCCCCTTAGTGTTAGGGGGATTAGCGGGGTAAATATGTGGGGTTACGGGGATGGGGCCTGGGTGAGGTTGTGGTTGGTGCGGGCTCGATGGGCCAAATGGCCTCCTTCTGCTCTGTAAGGATTCTACGATTCTATGAATCATAGAATGAATGCCATCCTCAACATTCTCAGCAATCAGACCCATGATGTGGGGAACCTCTATGGGATTCAGTTGACTCAGGCGTCCCAACAGTGTTGCAATCTTGTAAATGAGGACGTGGCACCAAGTTAGCATGTTGCTTACCCGATGGGTATAGGCAGGTCACGAATCATGACTCCTGGATCGAAAAAATAGCCCAGACTAATTTTTAGTCCAAGATGTTTAAAGGAAAAATTATGTTTGGTGAGGTAATGGGGTAGATGAGGGAAGTGCAGTTGATGGTGTGTATATGGACTTTGAAAAGGAATTTGATAAACTATCACATATCAGACTTGTTAGCAAAATTTAAATCCGGTGGTTAAAAAAAAGCAGCATCGATACAGAAGTGGTTTAGGAATAAAAGCAGAGGCCTGTGGTGAATGGCTGTTTTTCAGACCGCAGGAGGCTATGCAATGATGCTCAGAATTCAGCACCAGCACCACTATTGGTTCTGGAACACATTCATGTTGTGGTACAGGATGTTAAAAAGGGACGAATTGGCCATTAATAACATGTGAGATCTTAGATTGTATTAATGGAGTCTTAGAATATAAAATAAGTCCTAGTAGTTATTTAGGTCTCAAGAGCAGAGTAATCCTTTTAGTGCAGTGTGATGCTGCAATGTGGTGCAGCCGTTATCCTTGAAAGATTGGCATCACAGTCATGGCATCATATTCATCCAAAGACAACCAATGTATAACTTACACATAAATGTCAAATATTCATAGAATCCCTATAGTGCAGAAAAGGCCATTTGGCCCATCAAATCGGCACTGATTCTCTGACAGAATATTTTCCCCAAGCCCCCGCTCTATCCCTGTAACCCCACATATTTTACCGTAGTTGATCCATTTAACCTACACATCTTGGGAGTCAAAGGGTCAATTTAGCATGGCCAATCCACCTAACCCGCACAACCTAACCCGCATCGCAGGTAGAGGCTGTGGTTAAGAAGGCGTATGGAATACTGGCCTTCATCAATAGAGGAATTGAGTTTAGAAATCGGGAGATAATGCTGCAGCTGTATAGGACCCTGGTCAGACCCCACCTGGAGTACTGTGCCCAGTTCTGGTCGCCTCATTACAGAAAGGATGTGGAAGCCATAGAAAGGGTGCAGAGGAGATTTACAAGGATGTTGCCTGGATTAGGTGGTGTGCCTTATGAGGATAGGTTGAGAGAGCTAGGTCTTTTCTCCTTGGAGAAGCGAAGGATGAGAGGTGACCTGATAGAGGTGTATAAGATGTTGAGAGGTATTGATAGAGTGGATTCTCAGAGGCTTTTACCCAGGGCTGAAATGGTTGCCACAAGAGGTCACAGGTTTAGGGTGCTGGGGAGTAGGTACAGAAGAGATGTTAGGGGTAAGTTTTTCACTCAGAGGGTGGTGGGTGCGTGGAATTGGCTGCCAGTAATGGTGGTGGAGGCGGATTCGATAGGGTCTTTTAAGAGACTTTTGGATAAGATCATGGAAGTTAGTAAGATAGAGGGTTATAGGTAAGCCTAGTAGGTAGGGACATGTTCGGCGCAACTTGTGGGCCGAAGGGCCTGTTTGTGCTGTAGCTTTTCTTTGTTCTATGTTCTATGTTCTAAACAAGAGCACCTGGAGGAAACCCACACAGACACGGGGAGAATGTTGCAAACATTGTTGCTATATCTGGTGATTGTTGGGCTCAAGACATGATGATTGCCCTCGGACACCAAACTTTGACACATTTTCATTTTTAATTCTGTTCAACCTAAAGCTTCTTCATTCTTTCCACAGCAAAACAACTTTATTTGACTGATTTACACAACGGCAATCAACACCTTGAAACGTCAGGGAATGAGTTATCGCAAAATAAAAGTAAAGACAGTTTTGAGATCGGCGTCCACTGCTTTTGTGAATGGTGTCTTCATTTGGCTTGGGGTGGGGAGATCAAGGAGTTTGACTTAGTCTATCATGTTAACAGGTCGGCATGGTGGCACAGTGGTTAGCACTGCTGCCTCACAGCGCCAGGGAGCCACGTTCAATTCCCGGCTTGGGTCACTGTCTATGTGGAATTTGCATGTTTTTGCGTGGGTCTGTGTGGGTTTTGTCTGTGTGCTCCGGTTTCCTCCCACAGTCCAAAAGCCGTGCTGGTTAGATGCATTGACCATGCTAACTTCTCCTGCAGTGTACCCGAACAGTGGCCGGAGTGTGGCAACTCGGGGATTTTCACAGTAACTTCACTGCAGTGTTAATGTAAGCCTACTTGTGACTAATGAATAAACTTAATGAAGCTAACAATGCATTGAGGATATGTTCAAATAATGATCAGCAGGGGAACAGATGCCATCTGATTAAGACAGCACTGTTAGTCACGTGTTCTATTTCTGTTTTTTGACAATCTAATTAAAATTTTGAGAAATTTTTAATGATGGTATACACTGAGTTCTGCGAAAAATACATGATAGGCACCAAAAGGAAAACCTTCAGGTTACCAAATTTGTCTGATAAAATACTATGAGGTTATGGTTGTTAAAAATCAATTTGCACAATCTCATGATATGATTGCAGACTTTCCTTAAGGGACCAAATCATCTTCAAAATCTTCATTGTTCTTTTCATTGGAAAGTGTCCAGCTCCATTCACAGCTTCGCGGATAATGTAGCATCTCAAACCAACCTATGGAAAGAGCTGGATAACACCTCGGCTTGGCTGACAAGTGGCAAACAACACTCACACCATGACCATCTGAAACAAAAGAAAACCCAGCCATTTCTATTCAATCTCCAATGGTGTCACTAACGATAGGTCCTCCAGCATTAAAATCTTGGGGCTGAGAAATTGACCAGATGCTCAATTGTATCAGTTATATCAAACTGTGACTACAAAAGTGATAGAGCCTTGGTATTCTGCAATGAACAACCACCTTCTTGGACCTGTAAAGCCCCATTCCACTTGATTTTATTTGGTTTGTTGTATTATTGTCACATGTATTGGTATACAGTGAAAAGTATTGCTTCTTATGCACTATACAGACAAAGCATACCATTCATAGAGTACATAGGGGAGAAGGAAAAGAAAGGGTGCAGAATGTAGCGTTACAGCCATGGCTAGGGTGTACAGAAAGATCAACTTAATATAAGGTAGGTCCACTCAAAAGTCAGATGACAGCAGAGAAGAAGCTGTTCTTGAGTCGGTTGGTATATGTCCTCAGACTTTTGTATATCTTTTTCACGACGGAAGAAGGTGGAAGAGAATATGTCCGGGGTGCGTGGGGTCCTTAATTATGCTGCCTACTTTTCCAAGGCAGCGGGAAATGTAGACAGAGTCAATGGATGGGAGGCTGGTTTGCGCGATGGACTGGGCTACATTCCATGCAAATACTTGAGTAACGCGTGTAAGAAAATACTCACCACTCACCAGGATAGGTACAACTGCAACACCACACACAAACTATCCACAGAGCAGTTGCTTAACTGCTGCTCCTATCACCCATACTCTCCAGCACTATGGTTGTAAGGTGCACTGCAGCAACTCACCATGGTTACTTTGGCAACACTTCCTTCCATTTAAAACTCTACGACACAGAAGGACAAAAGCTACAATGTCATGGGAATGTTGTGTCACCTTCGTGTTTCCTTATGAGTCACACATATCCTGGCTTGGACATATGCTGAAGTTCTCCCACCACCACTGAGTTGATATCCTGCAACTTCCTATCTAACACACGGTACGGCGGCATGGTAGCACAGTGGTTAGCACTGCTGCTTCACAGCTCCAGGGACCTGGGTTCGATTCCCGGCTTGGGTCACTGTCTGTGTGGACTTTGCACATTCTCCTCGTGTCTGCGTGGGTTTCCTCTGGGTGCTCCGGTTTCCTCCCACAGTCCAAAGATGTGCGGGTTAGGTCGATTGGCCATGTTAAAATTGCCCCTTAGTGTCCTGGGATGCGTAGATTAGAGGGATTAGCGGGTAGAATATGTAGGGATATGGGGGTAGGGCCTGGGTGGGATTGTGGTCGGTGCTGACTCGATGGGCCGAATAGCCTCTTTCTGTACTGTAGGGTTTCTATGATTTCTATGAACACCACCATGGGAGGACCAACACCATACAGAGTGCAACAGGTCAAGGAAATAGCGCACCATCATCTTTCTCAGGGTAGCGATAGTCAGGCAATAGATGTGGCTTTGCCAGAACTGCCATAACCAAGGGGAAAAGACCAAAAGAAAATCAGTCAGAGGGCATTTTTTAAGTTTAGGCTACGAGATTTGTTTTACATGAGACCAGCATACACTTTGATCATTTTTGTCCTAAAGGACATATCAACTAAGTAAAATGGAGGCCATTGAAAGCAACTTTACTCTATTTCATAGAATCAGAGAATCCCTACAGTGTAGAAGAGGCCATTCAGCCCATTGAGTCTGCACCCACTTTCTGACAGAGTATCTTATCCAGGCGCTCTCCCCTGCCCTATCCCTGTTACCCTACACATTTACCATGTACTAATCCATCTAACCTAGACATCTTTGCACACAAACAGGCAATTTAGCATAGCCAATCCACCTAACCTGCACATTTCCCTGCCCCCACACCCCCCTCCCAAAAAAGGAATTATCCCTGCGGTAAGAAAATGTGTAGCCACCACAATTTGAATAACTTCAGTACCAACTCTCAAAACCACAGGGCTCACTTCAGCTGGTAAAGTAATTATCCACTTAATCACTAAAAAGACCGATGCATCAACATACAAATCTAATTTCCCAAGTGGCTCCATTCATAATTAAAGATCTTACTGTTATTCATGTTGATCGGTGCACTGCAACTGACATATTAGTCACTGCATAAAGCGATCAAAAGCACCATCAAAATTAAAATTTAAGTTAACAACAGGGGCACGTGCGTAAAGCTGGCTCACACAATCTAATATGAATAAAATTAACTTATTTGCTAAGTAGGATTCCAGTGTAAATAAGTCTAGTCAAAATTCATTGATGTGAAATTCAAAAAATATTAGAAGCCAGTTACTGTATTATGTACTCAGGTTTATAAATCCTTCACTTATTTGATCACTCAAACTGGGAGGCAGGACATTTGGATAAAAGGGACCATCCTAATTGAGCCGATGCCAATAAATTTCATTTCTTATTAGTCTCCTATTCCCATTCTGGACCTTCTTCATTCATGTGTTGATGCTTTCTTACTACACACAGGAGGGCATGTAAATACACTGTGGGTTAGATTATAAACTGGTGGTTTCAGATCAGCCGCTTCAACAGGAAGGAAAAATCCGGCAAGCTGTGTAAAGGGTAGACATTTCAGCAGTTTCCAAACAGCGGTGGAAGTATAAATCTATCCCTCAGCATCTTCGATTTCCCCCAGTGGTAAGCAATAAAACCGGTGGCATTAAACAATCACTTGTTCACACATGTTTGGAGGAAAATCACCAATGGGTATTTTTTTTTCAGAAGTAATGCTCCCGATGATTTAGAGGAAACTTGGCTTCGGTTTGTAAAGAGCAGAGGGGCTCAGGAACTCCAAGGGCATTATAAACTGAAGCGGACATTTGTTTCTGATGTTTTTGGCAGTGCAGATTGCTCCAGTCTGCGGACTCAAAATGCACCTGCTGGAATAGGAGGTCTGCTCACCTGGTGGAAGCATGTACACATAGGGTTGCTTCACAGCGGGAAGAAAGCAAACTTTTCCGCTGCGGCAGCCCAAACTATCATTCCAGAAGGTAAATAAACTGTCCTACAGTCTCAGCATTTCCTCAAGTTTTTGCATTACTTGCTTCCCAGGATTTTCCTTGTAAAACTCCCTCTGTGCTCACTGACTTACATTGGTCTCAGTCCAGCAACATCTCAATTCCCAAATTATAAAAAAGAAAATTGTTGGAAATACTCAGCAGTTCAGGCAACTTATTGCACTGTGTTCACCCGACACAGCTCCCTCTCCCTTGTCGGAGAGGTGGTTGAGAATTGGAAGCAGCAGACAGTACGACTGTTTGTCCAAATGCGCCCCCCTTCCCCCGGCCCCCCAATGGATGGGATGGTGCTCATCATCATTAGAGGGTCCATGACTGAGTCTGTTGCCAAGGGTAAGGCTGAGACCATTTGGTGGTGATGACAGTACCCTCACATCCAACATTCCTTCCATGGCCCCATCATCCTGCAATTATTTTTAAGATTTTGCAAAGTTGTGGATGGTGTAAGCAAGTACCTGTTGCTTTCCACCTCAACTGTGTCCCCATCCCCCCACTCCACCCCACCCCCTTTCACCACAACTGCCCTCTTCCTGCGTCTTTTGGATGATCAAGAAATGCAAACTGATCAGGCACACTACTGAAGGAGAAACACCCATCAACTCGCTCTCATACTCAAGCCATCACCCGAGACGTGAGTTATGGACTGCTGTCTCGTTCTAATTAGTCTAATTGCTTTAAACACTTGAGTATACATACATCGATTGTTATAATGTGGAATCAGGTCTTTTATTGAGATAATATACCTCACAATTGTGTTGATACTGTGCTATTATGATACTTTTTTATGTTTAAGGTGGGGCTACTTTAAGAGGCAGTGTTTTGTTACAGGACTCAGCTTGTCTGGGATACCCTGTAACTCAAATGCGGAGAACGCAGGATAATACCTGATTTTAGCTGGGAATGTGTTACTTTGTAGAGTTAATGGATTTTTTGTTTACTTAAGATGTCCTGGGATTTTAGGCAAGTGGGGGAAGTTTCCTGTTGCAGCGGGCAGTGGGGAGAAGGTGCGGACTATGCAAATGCAGATGAAGTGCCGATTAATAGCACTACTGGCGATCACTTTCATCACATTACTGATGGGGCGGTAATTGGCCGGGTTGGAATTTTCCTGTTTCTTGTCTACAGGACATACCTGGGCAATCTTCCACATTGCCGGGTGGGTGTAAATGTTGTAACTGTACTAGAACAGCTTGGCGAGGGGCGTGGCATGCTCTGGAGTACAAGCCTTCAGTACTATTGTCAGAATGTTGTCAGGAGCCATGGCCTTTGCAGTATCCAGTGCCTTCAGCCATTTCTTGATATCGCATGAGGTGAATGAAATTGGATGGAGACTGGCATCTATGATGCTGGGACCTCTGGGGGAGGCTGAGATAAATCATCCACTCGTCATTTCTGGCCGAAGATTGTTACAAATGCTTCAGCTTTATCTTTTGCACTGATGTTCTGGGCTCTTCCATCATTGAGGATGGGGATATTTGTGGAGCCTCCTCCTCCAGTGAGTTGTTTAATTGTCCACACCATTCCCAGCTGGATGTGGCAGGACTGCAGAGCTTTGATCTGATCCGTTGGTTGTGGAATCACTTAGATTTGTCTATTACTTGCTGTTTATGCTGCTTGTCCTACAAGTCGTCCTGTTTGGTAGCTTCATCAGGTTGACATCTCATTTTTAGGTATGCCTGGTGTTGCTCCTGGCATGTCCTCCTGCACTCTCCATTGAACCAGAGTTGATTCCCTGGCTTGGTGGTAATGGTAGAGTGGGGGATATGCCTGGCCATGAGGTTACTGATTGCAGTTGAGTACAATTCTGCTGCTGCTGATGACCCACAGCACCTCATAGATGCCCAGTTTCGAGTTGCTAGATCTGTGCAAAGTCTATCCCATTTAGCATGGGTGCTAATGCCACACAACAGGATGGAGGTATCCTCAATGTGAAGACTGGGCTTCGTCTCCACAAGGACTGTGCAGTGGCCACTCCAACCAATACCGTCATGGAGACCCGCATCTGGGACAGGTAGTGGGGACAGGGTGAAGCATGTTTTTCCCTCTGATTGTTTCCCTCACCACCTGCCATAATCCCAGTCTCGCAGTTATGTCCTTTAGGATCGGGCCAGCTCGGTCTGTGGTGGTGCTACCAAGCCACTGAGTCAACCTATCTCACTGAAGCTCCGTCTCCCTCATGAAGGATTCCAAACTTTTCACTTTCGAAGATCCAGCCTCTGAATCCCCTCAAAGCTACTCCAACTAAGACAGTCTCCATCACTGAACCAGGGTTTCAATCTCATCTACTGAGACTTCCATATCAGCACTCAAGCCTCAAATCACTGCTTCAATTTCAGCTCTCTGATAACTGGCTAGCTTCACTGAGCCGGCACTCAGTCCTCCTGCAAACACATAGAGAAAATGAAACTCTTGAACTTTCTTCAGCTCCACCCATCGCCATGACAACATAGCCTCCCAGAGCTCACAGAATGCTTTTAAATTAATTGCAGCTTTAACTCCCAAAATGAAACAACTCCCCAGGCTACATTTCCTTGCTGGCAGTGTAGACACCTCCACCTTCAATTCTCCATCTCAGTAAGTTCACCTGCTGTTTTGTGATCTTACTGTTCTACCTGTTAACCCCTTTATCAACATGACTCCAACCTTGTCAGCGCAAGACCACAAGCTGCTACAGTTGGATTTATCCCATTTTCTAAAGTTAAACTTTAATCATTCCACAACTAAAAATTACCCCTAAAATAGAGTCATAGAGGTCTACAGCACAGAAAGAGGCCCTTCAGCCCATCTTGTCTACGCTGGTCGAAGACAAACCACCTAACTATTCTAATCCCATTTTCCAGCAATTGGCCCATAGCCTTAAATGCCTTCAGATCACAAGTGCACATTTAAATACTTCTTAAAGTATTTCAGGCAGTGAGTTCCAGACTCTTACCATCTTCTGGGTGAAAAAGTTTTTCCTCACACCCCCTCTACATCTCCTGCCTCTTACCGTAAATCTTAAATTCCCTAGTCATTGATCCCTCAGCAAAGGGAAACATTTCTTCCTGTTGTTTTGGTTTAGGTCAGAAATTCCACAGTGTTGTATGGAGCCCGTCTGGATCATAGGGTTTACACCTTGAATTTGACCATGATCAGCATGATAGGCTTATCAGATAGGATTCAAATGACCCACTAGAGAGCTTTTGTCAAACAAAGTTTATTTAAGAATATAGTTAACATGTATAGTAAGAATATTAGCAATAACTTATTGATTACGAACAAAACAACCACAATAATGTATGACCCTTAACAAATGTATCTAAGATGTTCCAATCAAACCAATCCCAAAAACATAACCCTTCCACAGATTTAACACAACAAAGACTAATGCTCACGTGACACTGGAATTAAGTCCTTTGGATGAATGCTGCAGTTCTCTTGATACACTCAGAACAGTTTGAAATCAGAACAGCTTCCCAAAACACCAGGGTGAGACTCTGGTCAAGCCACCAACAGCAGATTTTCTACTGCAGGAATGCAAGAAGCCTTGCTTTCAGCTAACCAGCAGAACTTCCAAACCCAGGGAGAGAGAGAGAGGGACACTGCTTTCAGTCTAATGTCCACTCCCTTCTAAACTAAAACACTGCTGCCAGCCAAAATCAGAAAATAAAATCTTGAAATTCCTTGGGAAGGATGAAATTGACCAGAACCCATGACCTTCCTCCTGACAATGCAGGGTCATAAAACTAATTCCCAAAGTAAAAATAGACAACCCCTATTTAAACCACTTAAGGAGCAATAAAATGACTCCTCATAGACAGCTCAGCAACAATGACATCAGCTAAGACTACGAGCTGCAGAGAACATGATAAGAAAAATCTCTTAAAGATAATTTAATGTCACACTGTCGACTCTGTCTTTGCCCCTCATAATTTGATATATCTCAATCATATCCCCCCTCAGTCTCCTCTGCTCCAAGGAAAACAACCCCAGTCCATCCAATCTCTCTTCATAACTAAAACTCTCCAGCTCAGGCAAAACCTGGTAAATATCCTCTACACCCTTTCCAATGCTGTCACATCCCTCCTATAATGTGGATTCCAGAACTGCACACATAGCTGTGGCCTAACCACATATAATTCCAGCATAACCTTCCCGATCTTAAACGCTATGCCTCAGCTTTTGCCACATGTCCTGCTACATTAAGGTACCGATATACATGCACACCAAGGTCCTTCTGATCCGTGATGTTTCCCAGGGTCCTGCCATTCGTTGTGTCTTGTTTATCCTGCCAAGTGCATCACCTGTTGGCCCGTAAAAAGTAATGCATGTGCTTTGCGTATTGGGCCAGTCTTCTATGCTTGCACCGTAGGCTTTGAGTTTCCCAAATGGAGACATGTATCTTACCGGAGGATGACTTGTCTCGATATTGAAGATAGTCTGGAAGGAAGAAAAAACTTGCTTTTACTCCTCGTCGCCAATGTAATAATCTTACTAAGGCCAGTCTTCCATCACTAATCATCCTCTTATTTACAATGATACCTGAACATCTTGCAATGGCCACAGAGTGCAGATCGGTCCCAAGTTATTCGACTGCCGGCCTGAGAGGATCCAGCAGGTTTTAAACCGTCCACTGCTCCTACATTGCACTGCACCCCTACACTGCCTCCACTCGTCTAATAGGAGAACTCTTATTCTACAAGGCTTACAGGGAGATTGAGTGATGATTCCCATGGCCATCATAACAATTTCTGATTTCATATTACTCTGAACCATGAAGTAGGTATTGATAGCAATTATAAACAGAAGTGAATGACATATTTCAGACTATGAATGACATAAATGAATGAATTTCACACATTCCATCAGCCCCTTGATGTTATGGAGATACCCTTGCCTTCAGCCCTCTTACACAATGCATCTCCTATTCAACAGAAAGCTGATTTCACTCATCATGTGCCAATATCAACAAATGCCCAGATCATCATGGTATGTGGGTGGAATGGACTCTCACTCCAACAACTGACTTCGCACGTACTTTAGAGGATTGCTTTGTGGTAGGATTGGCATATGGTGAGATGAGGATTTCAGTGGGCTGGCACACAGAATGCTCACTGCATTGGCAATCCTGCCAGACATCCTGTGGTCACTTTCCAGGAGGATGAAGGTGTTAGAGTTTATCAAAGAGCTTTGTGCAGTGCTTGGAGCCCTTCCTCTCCAGTATGGGAGTGGTGGCTAGCTACATCGGAATATTTGCAGACCCATCCCATGATGCAGCAACTGATGGCCAAGGCCTCAACTTCGATTGCAGCACAAGCTACACAACATCTTGGTGCTGCATTCGAAGGTCAGACTGAAGTCATGTTAGCTCAGGTTTCTGCCAACACAGGCACAGACTGCTCCCATCAGTGCTGCAGATAGCACCATTCAAAGGGATGAGCAGGGCGTCACAGCAGTCCAGTAATCTGTCCTCTGACACCCTCTAGGTTGCTGAGGTGCCATCCTGGGGAAGTGACAGTAACTGACTGTGGAGCATGAAACCACTGTCCTCTTTCAATATTTGTGCTTCCTCCACTGCCACTCTGCTATTGACCTTACCATTGCCAGTCATCAGCCAGCCCAGATTGCTGCTGTCCGTGTCAAGATGTCCTGTCCAAAGCCATACTTTTAAGCTTAGAGCTCTCGAGTTCCTCCTAATGTTCATGTGCAGTTACCACCATTGAACGTCAGGGACCTTCCACCAGTCATGCTGCAGCCACTGGGATAACACTAATAGGATCACATGGACATGCAAAACACATGGAAAACAGACATTAAGAAAATACACAGTCTTTTGTTCGCAATATGGCATGATATGATTTTGAATGTTTGTTTTGTGGGGTATGTTTCTTAAGGATTTTTGCCAAGTTAGTCAATAACTTTAATAAGGTAAAGTGTGGAAGTTAGGGAAGGGGGAAGTTACGTTCACTTGTACTACCCTTGGTGAGTCAATCAGGTGCGACTTGCCCAGAAAGGGGCTATTTTACTTATCTCCTCTCTTCCACTTTCTCTTCCTCATTAGATGGTCACTTTATAGCTCATGGTAAGGGCAATGCCCTCATGACAAATTTAGCGAAGTGGAGACATCAGATACACTGGCCGGGATTTTACCGGCCCACCCGCCTGGGAATCGGTGAGGTTCACATAACGGAATTCTCCTTTGGCCCCAGGTGGGATTTTATGAGCCTCACCCAAGTGAGGTCGTAAAATCCCGACCACTGTTCCTCACTGAGTTAAGGGCCCATCTCTCCCTCCTCCTCCTTCATCTTCCAGCAATTTGCCCTGCTCTGTGTGGCCTTTGCTTAATCTCCCTTCTATGCTGCTGTCTAAGGGGGAGACACATTGCAGCATCTGTGTGTGGGGGCAAGTGGCTCACGCAGAATCTGTGAACTAAGGTTGCACAAAGAGCAGTGTGATTATTACTAGATACTCTGTCTTAGTGATATCTTTTGAGCGATAAATGTTGATCTTCAAGAAGTTGGGATGCAAACTTCTGCATACAAAAAAAAATCCCCCCTGAGTGTACAACATAAATCTTTTCATCTGGCAGCATTGGCTATCTGAACACCCAGATATGTTTGTCATATTCTCTGATTTTAATATTCATCCTTACGACTTCTCCACCTTCCTTTGCAGACAAGGCCATCTGAAACTTTGCCTCCAGCCCCATACTGCAGCTCGGTGCAAATTAATTCCCTGTAACAGCATTTTGAGATTGGCTTTCCACTGCAGGGCCATGAAACTGACTTGAGCAGCAAAATAAATTAGGTTTCAGATGATTGCTCACAAGCATTGAACAAAAATACAGGCAGAAGAATGAGACAGTAAAACATTGCTGCCTTCACATTTACTGCTTGGAGGGGTCTTCATGAGGAAAATATGCGCAGTGCTTCCACCCTGTAAGATAAGTTATGTTTTAAAAGACCCATCAAGATGTGATAAACAGCAGCAGTTTTAGCATGTGACCTCCTTCACTCCAGAATGCAAGATTCACATGCACACTTTTAGAAATATATTGTATACCTTGGACAACAGCTGGGAGAGGAGTTTATTCAAGGGAATCCAAAGATCTTCTTTCGATGTAGAAACAGTTAAAGAGGAAAGCGAGGTCTATTATGGATGCACTCCAGACATGCTCCCTTTCACCTTCTTCCCTCAGGAAAAAGATACAAAAGCCTGAGGTCACGTACCAGCCGACTCAAGAACAGCTTCTTCCCTGCTGTCATCAGACTTTTGAATGGACCTACCATATATTAAGTTGATCTTTCTCTTCTCCCTATCACCAACTGCAACACTATATTCTGCACCCTCTCATTTCCTTCTCCCCTATGTATTCTGTGAGCGGTATGCTTTGCCTGTATAGTGCATAAGAAATAATACTTTGCACTTATATATCAATACATGTGACAATAATAAATCAAATCAAATAACATAATTGAGATAGAGTCATAGAGGTTTACAGCATGGAAACAGGCCCTTTGGCCAACTTGTCCATGCCACCCAATCTACTACTAGATGCAGAATACATGACTGAGATACTGAATTCAGTTTTTTTTATATTCTTTCATCAGATCTGGACATTGCCAGTTCGACCAGCATTTGTTGCCCATCCCTCATTTCTCCTGAACTAAGTGACCGTCGCAGAGGACAGTTATGAATCAACCATGGTGCAGTGAGTCTGGAGTCATGTGTAGACGATTCAGGCAGATTTCCCTTCTCTAAAGGACAGTCATGAACCAGATGGGTTTTTATGACAATCAATAACAGTTTCATGGCAGCATTGTTACTGGTACTAGCTTGGAATTTCAGATTTTTAATTCATCAAGTGAATTTAAATTCCACCAATGGCAGAGGTGGGTTTTGAACCTGGTCACTAACCTGGGCCTTTGGTTTACTAGCCCAGTAACATTACCAACATCTCCCCTCAAACAAGAGCACTTTGCATCAGCATTTACCAAAGAAGAAGACTTTGTCAAAATTAAGCAA
Organism: Mustelus asterias; assembly: GCF_964213995.1. Lineage (NCBI taxonomy): Eukaryota > Metazoa > Chordata > Chondrichthyes > Carcharhiniformes > Triakidae > Mustelus > Mustelus asterias. The sequence goes on along the minus strand of NC_135818.1, from coordinate 62,154,245 downwards.
GGAGCTTGTCAGGATACAGGATGAGATAAAAATAGATAAAGAGGGAATACCATAAAGACTGGCAACATTTGAAATGTTTAAGTTACCCAATCGGGCTGGAATGCTGAGGAAGCTAAGGGTATGAATTGTGGAAATGTCGACCACAACCTTCCAGTTCCCCAGTGATAAGAACATAAGAAATAGGAACAGGAGTAGGCCATCTAGCCCCTCGAGCCTGCCCCGCCATTCAATAAGATCATGGCTGATCTCAAGTGAATCAGTTCCACTTACCCGCCTGCTCCCCATAACTCTTAATTCCCCTACCGATCAGAAATCCATCTATCCGTGACTTAAACATATTCAACAAGGTAGCCTCCACCGCTTCAGTGGGCAGAGAATTCCAGAGATTCACCATCCTCTGAGAGAAGAAGTTCCTCCTCAACTCTGTCCTAAACTGACCCCCCTTTATTTTGAGGCTGTGCCCTCTAGTTCTGGTTTCCTTTCTAAGTGGAAAGAATCTCTCCACTTCTACCCTATCCAGCCCCTTCATTATCTTATATGCCTCTATAAGATCACCCCTCAGCCTTCTAAACTCCAACGAGTACAAACCTAATCTGCTCAATCTCTCCTCATAATCTACACCCCTCATCTCCGGTATCAACCTGGTGAACCTTCTCTGCACTCCCTCCAAGGCCAATATATCCTTTCGCAAGTAAGGGGACCAAAACTGCACACAGTATTCCAGCTGCGGCCTCACCAATGCCTTGTTCAGATGCAGCAAGACTTCTCTGCTTTTATATTCTATCCCCCTCGCGATAAATGCCGACATCCCATTTGCCTTCATGATCACCTGTTGTACTTGCAGACTGAGTTTTTGCGACTCATGCACAAGGACCCCCAGGTCCCTTTGCACAGTAGCATGTTGTAATTTTTTTCCATTTAAATAATAATCCAATTTGCTATTATTTCTTCAAAGTGAATAACCTCGCATTTGCCAACGTTATACTGCATCTGCCAGATCCTCGCCTACTCACTCAGCCTATTCAAATCTCTCTGCAGACCTTCTGCTTCCTCCACGCAATTCACTTTCCCACTTATCTTCATGTCGTCAGCAATCTTTGTTACCCTACACTCAGTTCCCTCCTCCAGATCATCTATGTAAATAGTAAACAGTTGAGGCCCCGGTACCGATCCCTGCGGCACGCCACTAGTCACCATCTGCCAACCAGAAAAGCACCCATTTATTCCAACTCTCTGCTTCCTGTTGGATAGCCAATCCCCAATCCACGCTAACACCCTACCCCCAACTGTGACCCAATCTTCTGCAGCAACCTTTTGTGAGGCACCTTATCAAACGCCTTTTGGAAATCCAAAAACACCACATCTACCGGTTCCCCTCCGTCAACCGCACTAGTCACATCTTCATAAAAATCCAGTAAGTTCGTCAAACACGACTTTCCTCTCATGAATCCATGTTGTGTCGGCTTGATCGATGGTGATGGTGCCAAAGGACTGCGGAATTGAAATGTTACATTCCTATTCACAAAAAGAGGGCAAGGACAGGTCAGTCACTTTAACCTTGATGAGGGAGAAACTTTTTAAAACAGTAATTTGGGAGAAAATTAACAGTCACCTGGACAAGATTGGTCAAGCACAGATCTGGCCAGCACAAATTTGTTAAGGGCAAATCATGTCTGGTTAACTTGCAGGTAACAGACAGCAACATTGGAGACAGTGTGTCAACGTTACACATATAGACCCTCATAATATTATTGATTCAGTGTCACACGTTCGACCTTTTAGTAAAATTGAAGCTGTTGGGGTAAAGGGATAAAAAGGAACATAATAACACCGATACAAAATTTGTCCAGGCATTTAAAACGGAATTGACGAAAATGGCAGTTTTTCAGACTGGAAGATGTAGAAGGGGAGTGCTGGACCAAAAGAGAAAATGCTGGAAAAGCTCAGCAGGTCTGGCAGCATCTGTGAGGAGAGAAAAGAGCTGACGTTTCGAGTCCAGATGACCTTTTGTCAAAGCTGAGTACTGGACCACCCTGGGTCACTGCACGGAATCTACATGTTCTCCCCGTGTCTGCATGGGTTCCCTCCAGATGCTCCGGTTTCCTCCCACAGTCTGAATGATGTGCTGGTTAGGTGCATTGGCCGTGTTAAATTCTCCCTCAGTGTACCCGAATAAGCGCCGGAGTGTGGCGACTGGGGGATTTTCACAGTAACTTCATTGCAGTGTTAACGTAAGCCTACTTGTGACTAATAAATAAACTTTAACTTTTCAAATACAAAGGGTCATCCAGACTCGAAATGTTAGCTCTGTTCTCTCTCTGCAGATTCTGTCAGACTGCTGAGATTTTCCAACATTTTCTGTTTTTGAATAATGTTCTAATGGCTTTAATGCTGACAACCAGAGGGCACAGATTTAACTTGATTGACAAAAGAACCAGAGGTAACATGACAGAACACAAGTAATTAGGATTTGAAATGCCCTGCTGAATAGGATGGTGGAGACACATTCAGAAGCATTCATCAAAAAAGGCATTGGGAAAAAGTGGGGTTGTGGACTAGGTGGAATGCTCCTTGAAAGAGCCATCGGAGACTTGATGGGCTGAATAGCCTCCTGTGCTACTATTCCATGATTCTGTTCTCCTGTATTGTATTCTGGTGGTGTATAATTTAGCCTCCGTAAACTGAGAGTGATTACAGTCATATCACATCATTGAATTCTCTTCTCCATAAACACTCTCTCAAAATGTCAGGGCTGTTGATTAAACCTTAACAAACTCAACAGATGTTCGCAGATTTTTTTTTAGACATACCTTTATAAACATTGATCCAAGCTAACCTAACTCTGTGAAATTTAGTACGTTGTTGGTGACTTTTGCTGACGGTTGCTGTATTTGGGGAAAATTTATTTTGTTCTGTGGGGGAATTGAATTGTTGTCGATTAAATTTAAGCTGGTTACAAAATGCTTTTGAATTTATAGATGAAGATAATTTGGATTACTTTTTTATTGGGTGTTTATAAAGCTTCATTATTTTTGTATTTTCAATTTTGTTTTTACTTTTAATTATCCTTTCAAACAACCTTGCTAATTAAATTGCATTCACCAACTACCTTATACTTTGGATACTACAATGATTCAAGTATACCAGACAATGAAGATTGTAATTGCTGGGCACGAACAGAAATGCTCTGTAATTTCTTGCCTTTCGCAGATATAGCTTTCTGGTGTTCAGAGCTCAAAAGATGCAGCCAAGAATGAATCCAAGACCATCAGAAGTTCCGTACAATCCTAGAAGAAGGCCACTTAAGTCCATTTGAATCTGCGTCATCTCTTTCAAAGTTTATCACAAACCGGGATCAATATCACAAACCGAGAGTGTGACCTGAACAGCTCGAAATGTTTTCGATTTTTTAATTCATTCATGGAATGTGGCCGGCTCTAGCCGGGCCAGCATTTATTGCCCATTCCTTGTTGCCCTTGAGCAGAATGGCTTGCTTGGCCATTTCAGAGGGCGTTTTAATCCTTGCACTGCCGAACACCTTTATACTACACCTCCCTCAAGTCCTTCCCCAAATATATGTACAATACCATCTTTGTTTTACTTGCTACCCTTTCTCCCAGCCCCAGCACCACCCTCAAGTCTCAGGCTTTATAAATTCATATGGTCTGGGGGATTGACAATTCCTCCAAATTTTTTGTCCTGTTGTGTTTGAAGGAATGAAAGTCTCTGTTGCTTTGGATTGACTTTGTCAGTTTGGTATTGAAGTTATAGCACTTTGTGCTTCCAGTATTTGGTTATCTCCAAATGATTTGCTTTTTGCACACATGCCAGTTGTGTTTCTCTTTATTGATGGTTTTCTTCGATCACTGAGGGCGGAATTGTACTGGCATACCCGCCACAGTATCGGGGCGGGTGAGGCTCGCAGAAACGGTATTCTCTGTTGACCTCGGACGGGATCTTACGAGCCTCGGGTGGGCGAAGCAGTAAAATTCTGGCATGAGAGTTTGTCCTGTTCCTTCTGAAAGGAATGTTCACTTTGTTCATCCTTAGAGTGGACTTAAATTTCCATTTTCCATGGTGTCCACCATTTTCTTCCTGGAAATTGATGCTTTAAAAATTGAACCTTCATTTCCACTTGTTTCACAATTTCAGCCATTTCTTTTCTCAACAACTCGATAGTTGTCTGTTAGTTTGAGGCATCCGTTGTTTTTTCTTCTATTTCCTCAGCTTTAGCATCAGATTTACATTTTCCGATCTTATTTCTGTCTTTTCTTTCTCTGTCTGCAGCAGAGCTTTGTCCATGTCCTCCATTTTGGTTTCACTGTTGACCAGGTCTGTCCCTGGTGAAGTCTTAGCTTGTTTCGGTTCTGTAACTGGGCTTTTGACAGCTTCATTATTCACTCACAGCTTGGAAAGCTCTATGTCATTTTCTTTCAATACCTCCTCTTTTCCATTCAGCTAGTTTTTCAGTTCTTTAATCTGTTTCTTGCATCTCTAGACTTGACCTTCCTGAAATATGGAACATTGCTGAGTCTTCTCTGACAATTGATTCTTCACTTTGTTCAGAGCAATGTTAATTTAATTTTGGTAATTTTCCCTTGGTAATTTTCCAGAGGAACAAACTTTGACCTGAGGGACCCTTGTAACATGTGAAGGTCCTTCACCAGGTTTTCCATTTCTTTGTGAAGTTCAATTGCTTTGTTTTGAGTTCCTATAATTCAACAGAGTCTCCTCTAGTTTCCTTTGCTGTTCTTCCATTCAAAGCTCTCTTGAATACATTTCAAGAAACCTACCCTTTACACCATGACTATCCCAGTTAATGTTGGGGAAGTTGAAATCCCCTAGTATAATTATCCTATTGTTATTTTTACACACCTCAGTGAATTGTCTGCATATCTGCTCCTATATTGCCCGCTGACTGTTTGGGGCCCGATAATACACCCCAATCAATGTTACTTCCCCCTTTCTATTCCTAAGCTCTACCTACAAAGCATCATTTGAAGACCTTTCCAAGATATCGTCCCTTCTGCAGTATCTGATTCCTTAATTAAGAATGCATCACCATTTTACCAGCCTCCCCTGTCTCGCCTGAAGATTCTATACCATGGAATATTGAGTTGCCACTCCTGCCCCCGCTCAACCACATCTCTGTGATGGCAACATTATCACAATTCCAAGTGTCAATCCATGCCCTTAATTCAACAGTCTTACCTATATTACTCCTAGCATTAAAGTAGAGGCCATCCAGCCTTGCCTTACTCGCTTGGAACTCAACATGGCTGAACTCCCTCTGTCTTGGTTCCTTTACTATAGTATGCTGTGTCCCCATTGTACTGACACTCTGTGCCCCCTCCCCTGCCAAACTCATTTAAACTCCTCCCAAAATCAAAAGTAAACATACATGCAAGAATGTTGATCCCATTCTGATTCAGATGCAGACCATCCTGCTTGTACATGTCCGACCTTCACCAAAAACAGTCCCAGTGATCCAGGAATCTAAAGTCCTCCCTCTTGGGCCACACATTCATCTGCCCTATTCTCCTATATCTGTGCTCGCTAGCACGTGGCACCGGGAGTAATCCAGAGAATACACCTTTGGGGTCCTGCTTTTTAATCTGCTGCCTAACTCCCTGACTGTTTGATACAAGGCCTCACCCTTCATTCTACCTATGTCATTGGTACCAATGTGGACTACAACCTCTGACTTATCACCCACCCCCGCTAGGATGCCCTGCAATCATTCAATGGCATCCCTGACCCTGGCACCAGGGGGCAGCACACCATCCTGGAGTCAGGTCTTCGTGACTTCTTCTGCTTCTTCTCCTCCTCAATGGATTATTCATCTGACTTTCAGTTTCTCTTTCCTGAATTTTGCCCAACCTTTTGTGATCTGGCCAGGCCCTATCCCTCTGCCTCTGTGTTCAGTCAGGTCTGGCTTTGCATCTCTACCATGGATTGTTCTGCTGCCTTTCAGCCTTTTCTTGCCTTTCCCTTTGCTTGAATTTTGCTCAGCATTTTTAGATCTGGCTAGGTCCCTTGACTCTGCGTTCGATCAAGTCTGGCCCTTCAGACTCCTTGGCTGGAATTTTATCATCCCCCCCGTCACGGGAAATGGGGCAGGCGGGGGATGGACCATGGAAAGATCCTTTGACCTCGGGCAGGATTTTATGGTTTTGGGATGAGCGAGGCCATAAAATCACACCCATTGTCTACAATGGGATCTTTTATTTCAAGCAATCCCTCAATGTTTTTTAAAAATTCATTCGTGGAACTTGGGCATCGCTGTCTGGCCAGCATTTATTGCTCATCCCTAGTTGCCCCTGTTCAGAGGGCAGTTGAGAGTCTTCCGCATTGCTGTGGCTCTGGAGTCACAAGTAGACCAGACCATGTAAAGATGCAAATTTCCTTCCCTGAAACACATTAGTGAACCAGTTTTTCCGACAATCGACAATGGTCATGGTCATCAATAGATTCTTAATTCCAGATATTTTTATTGAATTCAAATTCCACCATCTGTGACCAAGTATCTTTTAATTTTTTTTAAAGTTTTAATTTCTCTTTCTTGGCAGGATTTGAACCCAGGTCCCCAGAACATTAGCTGGGCTTCTGGATTAATAGGCTAGCGACAATACCACTAGGCCATCGCCTCCCCCTATGTGTCTTTAATATAGATGCAGATCAGACTTCAGATTCTTTACTTCTTCATGCTTTGGGATTCCAGGTTCCTTCAGCAGCTTCTCTGGAATTTTGAGGCCCATCCTTCACTGCCACCATGTTGTAAGGTTGTTCGGTGTCTCACTAAGAAGTCTGGAGGCCTGTATGTTTGAAGATAAACCATTTATTGGTAACCAATATCTATAAACATCTCCAAAGTACAGCCTTGCATGGGTGCTGTCTCCTTGCTAGCTACTTCCAGACTCTACCACACACAGTCTACCATCATGTGATTCTCTAAATCAGGATGTGGGCAGTACTGTTCTCCAGTTGCTCATTAACCCTTGACTTGGTGAGCACCCTTATACTACAGGACCCAATTCCAGGACTCCCACCGCCATTCCTGGCTCTGGCAAGCTTGTGCTGGCACAAGAAACGGGATAAGGATGAAGGCAGTGAGCCTGGCTGGTTCTGTTGCAGTGGGAAACATGTCCTAAAACACTGAAATTCTCGTGGAGTCAGGCCAGCATCTCCACGATTCATGGTTCATGGCCCCTCAGAGGAGTCACAATCCATAATCTGGATTTGGAAACCTTTTAAAAGATAAATTCAAAAACTCTTAGCCATTCCCTCTCTGTGGTCTCCATGCCTTCTTCATGGCATCCACGCCCATTCACCAGAAATGCACAGTGTACAGAACCAATGAGCCATATAATAACATAAGAACATAAGAACTAGGAGCAAGAGTAGGTTATCTGGTCCTTCGAGGTTGCTCGCCATTCAATAAGATAATGACTGATCTTTTTGTGAACTCAGCTTCACTTACCCGCCCACTCACTATAACTCTTAATTCCTTTACTGTTTAAAAATTTATCTATCCTTGTCTTAAAAACATTCAATGAGGTAGCCTCAACTGCTTCACTGGGCAGGGAATTCCACAGATTCACAACCCTTTGGGTGGAGAAGATCCTCCTCAACTCAGTCCTAAATCTGCTCCCCCTTATTTTGAGGCTATGCCCCCTAGTTCTAGTTTCACCCGCCAGTAGAAACAACTTCCCTGCTTCTATCTTATCTATTCCCTTCATAATCTTATATGTTTCTATAAGATTGCCCCTTGTTCTTCTAAATTCCAATGAATATAGCCCCAGTCTATTCAGTCTCTCCTCATAAGCCAACTCTCTCAATTCCAGAATCAACGAAAGCAATAACAATAACAAGTGTGGAAATGCTGAGAGATAAAAAAATCACTCATTCCGAAACCCTCTTTGACAAAACTGTTTTCTTACATCCTCTGTAAAAGTGTCAATCAGACAGGACAATTGTAACTTTGGTAACAGAAGTTTTAATAACTTTACACATCTTAATTTTGTCCAAATAAACATTGAGATATCGACAAAAGAGATCTCACAGCAATTTATCATAACTACATAAAGCAAGCATTCAACAATCCACTTCAGTTGTCAACTCAGTTGTCAAAACAGAAACCCCACCATGAGCTAAGACATTTTTTTAATCTTGGCTCTCAGCCAAGCATTCATAATGAGCACAGATGGAGAACTGTCTATAGAAACTGATGGCCAGACATCTGGGTTCTCCACATGCGCTCATTATAAATGCAGTGATCCTTCGCATCCAATGCTCTATACTTTGCCCAGGTACAAAGAACAAATCCACATAAAACCAGTGAGTGCAAAATAATTCTTCCAGCCAGATTTGTTTGGAGTTTGGAGTTTGTGTGGAGTTTGCACATTCTCCCCGTGTCTGCGTGGATTTCCTCCGGGTGCTCCGGTTTCCTCCCCCGTCCAACAATGTGCAAGTTAGGTGGATTGGCCATGCTAAATTTCCCCTTAGTGTCAGAGGGACTAGATGGGTAAATGCATGGGGTTATAGGGATAGGGCCTGGATGGGATCGTGGTCGGTGCAGACTTGATGGGCTGAATGGCTTCCTTCTGCACTGTAGGGATTCTATGACTCAATGAATAATTCATCCCACCCTATCATTTCCTCGGACTTTTGCACCACTCTTAACCCTCACATAATCGTGCCATATTGGTTACCAAAGTTACACATCTCCCCCATTCAAGTCAATGGTCATTGTAAATTTCCTGCATTTATAAGTTTGCTCACTGCAGCCACTTTGTCTGCAGGTTAAGATGTCTAATGGTTCAATTATGCATTTGAAGACCTATTCTGATTTTGGAGCTCACTAATAAAGGGGAAAACTAATTGCACCACTTGGGATTTTTATTCCATAATGTCAAGAAGTACGCAATAAGAGTCATTTCCCAAAATGACTGGAAAATGATGCTGGTGGCAGAGGTTGTATCATTCTTTTCTTCGTAACATAAGGTTAAAGGCATTACCTGTAACAGACCCATTATTATTTCTCTTAAAGTTTGTAATTGTTGAGCTCATTTTAAATTTGATGAATGCAATTAAATGTCCAGGAAGTAAAATGATTCCAAAAAATTACATTCCTTTTTCAGTCTCTGAGAGACCTTTGAAGTAAGAATGCACTTAAGAAACCAGGGCTTTCCGTCTCTGGGATATCGCACTAGCCTTCGTAATGCCATATTAATGGTTGTGTTTGTTATCTGATGATGAGACTAGAGAGAAACAGTATGATTTATTAATATACACCGAGCACTACAGTTTCCATGTGGCAGAGTATGGTGAGGAAAATGCCCCAAGTTGCTGAATTCCTGAGGCAAAATATGGGGGCAATTTTTATCAGATCACTTACTGTCTATTCTTTATTACCTGCTGAAGCATCAACAATCCACATTTACTTTACACAACCTTAATGCAGTCACATGTCCTCAAAATACTTTGCAGAAGCATTATCAATTCAAAATATTACACCAGAAAGCCAGGATTTGAAGGTTCAGCCGTGAACACTTTGAACTACGAAATAAGCTCAAGGGGTGAATTGGCCTATTCTCATTCAACATTCCTATGTTTCAACTTTGGGATGCTTTGGGATGTGCAGATTAAGTGGATTGGCCTTGCTAAATTGCTCCTTAGAGTCAGGGGGGTCAGCAGGGTAAATATGTGGGGTTATAGGGATAGGGCCTGGGTGGGATTGTTGTCGGTGCAGGCTCGATGGGCCGGATGGCCTCCTTCTGCACTGTAGGGATTCTATGATTCTTTGCTTGTCGAGTGGGAGGAGCGATGTTGTGGAAGGATTTGAAAGTAAGGATGAGAATTGAGGTTCAAAAAGCGAAATACTGCGGCTACTGGAAATCTGAACTATGAACAGAAAATGCTCAAAGTGCTCAGCAGGTCAGGCAACATCTGTGGAGAGAGAAACGGCGTGACTGGCCAGAATTCTTCGGCCGTTCACGTCCCACCGAGGATGGAGAAAATCTCTGTTTACTGCGGTGGGACGGGAGAATCCCACTGGTGTGAACGGCTGGAGAATTCAGCCCTCTGTTTCATCAAAGACCTTTCAACAGAGCCAGAGAAGTTGCCAGACCTGCTGAGTATTTCCTCTGTCGAGTTGTAAATTGAGATGTTGCTATATATGTGCTTGTGTGATTTTTAAGGAGAGGAGGGGCTGTGAGGTTTTCAGTAGTGCTAAGTATGTGAGGGTGAATGAATGAGTTGTAATTAAAAGAGATTGTTGATAAGTGAATGATGGAAAGGTGACTGGTGTGAGTCTAATGTGCAGTTAATGGAAAATGGCATTTGAAGATCAACTCACTGACGGTAACCATTTGCGCAAGTTCATTGAAATTCTTGCGGCACTGCATCCAGGTCCTTGTGGCTAAACTCCTAACAGTTACTGCCACAGCTATGCATTCTCACAGCCTTCACACAGTTTGCCTGGACTGCCTAATCAAGGGAAGTGAATGTACTATTGCCAAGTTTGCGGATGACACATAAATAAGTTTATTTATTAGTGTCACAAGTCGGCTTACATTCACACTGCAATGAAGTTACTGTGACAATCCACACTTTGGCGCCTCTTCAGGTACACTGAGGGAGAATTTAGCATGGCCAATGCACCTAACTAGCACGTCTTTCGGACTGTGGGAGGAAACCGGAGCACCCGGAGGAAACCCACGCAGACACGGGGAGAATGTGCAGGCTCCGCACAGACAGTGACCCAAGCCGGGAATCGAACCCGGGTCCCTGGCGCTGTGAGGCAGCAGTGCTAACCACTGTGCCACCATGAAGTGGGAAGGCCAGGATGACACAAAGAGTTCACAGAGGGATAGAGACAGGTTAGGTAAGTGGGCAAAAGCTTGGCAGGTGGAATATAATGTAGGAAAATGTGAGGTTATGCGTTTTGGAAGGAATAATAAAGGAACTGAATATTATTTAAATAGAGAGAGACTTCAGAAAGCTGCAGCACAGAGATTTGGATGTCCTCATGTATAAATCACAAAAAAACCAACATGCAAGTTCAGCAGGTAATGCGAAAGGCAAATAGAATGTTGGCTCTTCCCTTGCCCTATCCCCGTAATCCCACAAATTTCTTATGGTCTATCCCCCTAACCTACACAACTTGGGAGAGTAAGAGGCAATTTAGCATGGCCAAACCATCTAACCTGCACATCTCCGGGCCGCACGGTGGCACAGTGGATAGCACTTCTGCCTCATAGTGCCAGGGACCCGGGTTCAATTCCAGCCTCGAGTCACTGTCTGTGTGCAGTCTGTACGTTTTCCCCGTGTCCTTGTGGGTTTCCTCCGGGTGCTTCAGTTTCCTCCCACAGTTCAAAGGTATGCGGGTTAGGTCAATTGGCCATGCTAAATTGCCCTGTAGTGTCAGGGGGAATAGCAGGGTAAATGTGTGGGGATAAGGAGATAGGACCTGGGTAAGATTGTGATCGGTGCAGACTTGATGGGCTGAATGGCCTCCTTCTACACTCCAGATGATTCTATGATTCTATCTATCTTTAGATTGTGGGAGGAAACCGGAGCACCCGAAGGAAACCCACGCAGGCACGGGGAGAATGTGCAAACTCCACACAGACAGTGACCCGAGGCCAGAATTGAACCTCTACATAAATTGACTGCCACATTTTCTGACGTTGCAACAGTGACAGCACTTCAAAAGTAAATCCTTGGCTGCAAAGTGTCTCGAGGGATCCTGAGGTCATGGAAGACACAAGGTAAATATTGAGCTCTTTCTTTTCTTTCAGTTTGTTGCCAAGGAATCTTTCCTGAAATTGGGATGGTGGTGAGGCCAGTATCGGCACATCACCCATGCTGATACTGACCCCAGGGAACATAATCGGGGTCAACCCAATCCGCACAAAATAAGGAATATAGAATAGTACGCACCAATTTGCTTGAATGATTTCACATCGAGCTAAATCATAGCTTATTTAAGCCAAAATTATGAGTCACTTTACCCAGCGCAAGCAACTGAACTATGCAAGTTGCAGAATAATGAATATGTAAAAGCGCCTGCTGCACTTGTAAAATAAACCGCTTGCAATTACTTTGTTTATATGTATTTGTGTGATGTGAATGACTAAATTTCTGTTTGATTTGCAGCATAAATTGACAGCTTCCCTTTTCACATTTAATGAGAATTGAAGAATTAATGAATTATAAATTTACATCGGACCACGATTATGATAAGTCTCTCTGAGGGTCCAGAAGGCAATGTCCTAGCTCCAGCCATCTACAGCTGCTTCAGCAGTGTCCCTCTCTTCATCATAAGGTCAAAATTAGGGATGTTTGCTGATAATTGCTGTGTTCAGTACCATTTGCAAACTCTGCAGATAGTGAAGCAGTCATGCCCCCATGCAATAAGGCACAGGCAATATTCAGGTTTGGGTTAATAAATGGCAAGTAACATTCACACCTCGCAAGTGCCCATCTCATAGAAACATAGAAACATAGAAAAACTACAGCACAAAACAGGCCCTTCGGCCCCACGAGTTGTGCCGAACATATCCCTGCCTTTTAGGCCGACCTATAACCCTCCATTCTATTAACTCCCATGTACTCATCCAGGAGTCTCTTAAAAGACCCTATTGAGTTTGCCTCCACCATCACTGACGGCAGCCGATTCCATTCGCCCATCACCCTCTGTGTGAAAAACTTCCCCCTAACATTTCCCCTGTACCTACCCCCCAGCACCTTAAACATGTGTCCTCTTGTAGCAGCCATTTCCACCCTGAGAAAAAGCCTCTGAGAGTCCACCCGATCTATGTCTCTCAACATCTTATATACCTCTATTAGGTCTCTTCTCATCCTACGTCTGTACAAGGACCGAGCTCCCTCAGCCTATCCTCATAAGGCATGCCACTCAATCCAGGCAACATCCTTCTAAATCTCCTCTGCACCCTTTCAATCTTTTCCACATCCTTCCTGTAATGAGGCAACCAGAACTGAGCACAGTACTCCAAGTGGGGTCTGACGAGGGTCTTATATAGCTGCATCATTATCCCTGGACGCCTAAACTCAATCCCTCGATTGATAAAGGCCAGCACACCATATGCCTTCTTAACCACCTTCTCCACCTGCGGGGCCGATTTTAGAGTCCTATGGACCCGGACCCCAAGGTCCTTCTGATCCTCTGCAGTACTAAGAGTCTCTCCCTTTATATTGTACTCCTTCATCCCATTTGACCTGCCAAAATGGACCACGACACATTTATCTGGGTTGAAGTCCATCTGCTTCTTCTCCGCCCAGTCTTGCATCCTATCTATGTCCCTCTGTAACTTCTGACATCCCTCCAGACTATCCACAACCCCACCAACCTTCGTGTCATCGGCAAACTTACCAACCCATCCCTCCACTTCCTCATCCAGGTCATTTATGAAAATGACAAACAGCAAGGGTCCCAGAACAGATCCCTGGGGCACACCACTGGTGACCGACCTCCATTTAGAAAAAGACCCATCTATACCCACTCTCTGCCTCCTTTGGGCAAGCCAGTTCTGGATCCACAGGGCAGCAGCCCCTTGGATCCCATGCCCTCTCACTTTTTCTAGAAGCCTTGCATGGGGGACCTTATCGAATGCCTTGCTAAAATCCATGTAAACCACATCTACCGCTTTCCCTTCGTCAATGTGTTTAGTCACATTTTCGAAGAACTCCACCAGGCTCGTAAGGCACGATCTGCCTTTGACAAAGCCATGCTGAGTATTCTTGAGCATAGTAAACCTCTCTAAATGCTCATAAATCTTGTCCCTCAGGATCTTCTCCATCAGCTTACCAACCACTGAGGTTAGACTCACCGGTCGGTAATTTCCTGGGCTATCCCTATTCCCCTTCTTGAAAATAGGAACCACATCCGCAATCCTCCAATCCTCCGGCACCTCTCCTGTCTCCATCGATGACGCAAAGATCATTGCCAGAGGCTCTGCAATCTCTTCCCTCGCCTCCCACAGTAACCGGATGGGATACATCCCATCCGGACCCGGCGACTTATCTATCTTGATGCCATTCAAAGATTCCAGCACAACCTCTTTGTTAAAATCCACATACTCAATCTTTTCAGTCCACTGCAAGCCTGCAGTACATCCACCCAGGTCCTTCTCCTCTGTAAAAACCAAGGCAAAATACTCATTAAGCACCTCTGCCATTTCTACTGGTTCCGTACAGATTTTCCCGCCTTCACTTTTTATAGGCCCTATTCCTTCACGTCTCATCCTTTTACTCTTCACATATTTATAGAACGCCTTAGGGTTTTCCTTAATCCTACCTGCAAAGGCCTTCTTGTGACCCCTTCTGGCTCTCCTAATTTCCTTCTTTAGTCCCTTCCTACAAGCCGTATACTCATCTAGATCCCTATCTTCGCCAAGCTCTCTGAATCTTTTGTGTGCTTTCCTTTTCTTCTCGACTAGGTCCCGCACAGCTTTCGTGCACCATGGTTCCTTTAACCTACCAACTCCTCCCTGTCTGCTCGGAACGTTGTCCTGTGGAACTCTAGACAGACATTCCTTGAAAAACTGCCACCTCTCTTCAGTACATTTCCCCGAGAATACCTCCTTCCAATTTACTCCTCTAATTTGCTGCCTTATGTCTTCATGTTTCCCCTTACTCCATATAAATGCTTTCCTAGCTTGCCTGATCCTCTCTTTTTCCAATGCAAGCATAAAGGAGATAGAGTTATGATCGCTATCCCCAAGATGCTCTCCCACTGAGAGATCTGACACCTGTCCAGGTTCATTGGTCAGTATCATAGTATCAGATCAAGTACAGCCTCTCCTCTTGTAGGCTTGTCCACATGCTGTGTCAGGAAACCCTCCTGAACACACCTAACGAACTCCATCCAACAAGGGAGTCTAACTCCTGACCTTGATATTTAATCCTACACCACCAGCATCTTTGGGGTCATCACTGAACTGTCACATATATACCATGGCTGCAAGAGCAGATCATTTGGTATTCAATGGCAAGTCATTCTCTTCCAGACTCTCCAAAACCTTTCCTACATTTACAAGGCCAAGTCAGGAGTGTGATGGAATATGTCATGACCTTTGACCTGAAAGCAGTACAGTACAGTGTCAAAAATGTATGATTTCTTTAAAACGTCTGTGGAATCTGCACTTGTTTTTAAGGATGTTTGAAAAATACTTCTAAGAATTTGTAATAATTGCAAAACAGTTGTAATTTTCTGGTCTATGGGATCTGGTGATACTTGACCTGGAAGGAGTTAAGGCAGAAGTCATGTGGCCAGACTTAATTGAGAGCTGGAAACACAAAGGAGAGTTACAAGTGGAGAAGCTGGAGGGTGAAGACACAAATTCAGACACAAAGCAAAGGCAGACAGAGATAGAAAGAGGCATTGTTTTTTTATGAAGAGAGAACAAGTCTCTCTCAGGCTGAGGTAAGTTTTTCCATTTGGCAAAAAATGAGACAGGAATCTTGGAGGCACTAAGCACGCTGGCCAAAGTGGTCCAAAACCTGGAAAGCTGAATGAATAGATTGGAGATGCTAAAGAACTGGATGTTTTTCATAGAAAGACCTGGGCAGTCTACAGGAGACACTGAAAGTGACTGCAATTGCAGTGACAAGCTATGTCGGCTTTCTTTTAACGACCTGGAAGATTCTCCTCGCCTGATTGCAAAACTTCAAGTCCATCTGTGAAGGAATTTGACCTCCTGATACAAAAACCACCAAGTGCCCAACTTAGTGACCTGATGAACATGCATCTCTTCGATGGAATCCTCCAGCAATACCTGACTTCAACTATTTGAACACACCTGAATTACAATTCAAGAGTGGAAAAATACTTCTTTCTTTATTGGGCTGCAATGGCTGTTCTTAAGCTCTGAACCCAACATTTCAAAGAAGAAACCCTACAGTGCAGAAAGAGGCCATCTAGCCCATCGAGTCTGCACCGACCACAATCCCACCCAGGACCTACCCCCATATCCCTACATATTTACCCGCTAATCCCTCTACATCTCAGGACACTAAGGGGCAATTTTAGCATGGCCAATCAACCTAACCCGCACATCTTTGGACTGTGGAAAGAAACCAGAGCACCCGGAGGAAACCCACGCAGACACGAGGAGAATATGCAAACTCCACACAGACAGTGACCGAAGCCGGGAATTGAACCCAGATCCCTGGAGCTGTGAAGTAGCAGTGCTAACCACTGTGCTACCGTGCCACATGAGTGAACCACGAATGATTCATTTGGTTTACAACTTGTAAAACTAGACTATTTTCTTTAATTGTACCTTGTGTGTGTGGGAGTGATTGGTGTAGAGTTTAGTCTTTTGGGTAAATGACCCTCTGTGTTTTTGAACCCACAAAAAGCTTTCAGCTGTTATTTCCAAATTATCCACATACCTTCCATGGCTAAGAACCACACTTATCTTTCTCTCCAAAAATCGTACTGATTATGATTAATAAGAGGAAGTAAATTGACGTTAATGGACGGGAATTTTACCATCTCTCCCACCACAGGAATCAATGCGGGCAAGGGGTGGACCATGGAAAGGTCCATTGACCTTAGGTGGGATTTTACGGTTTTTGGGTGAGCGAGACCATAAAATCCCATCCTATCTCTTTCTCTTTCTGTAAAGTGCCCTTGTATGTGAATCACAAAAAATTAGCAGGTATGTTTAGAAAGTCATTAGACAGGCAAATGAAAAGTTGGCATTTATTACAAAGAGGATCGAGTATAAAAGTAGGGAGGTCTTGCAACAACTGTAGGGGGCATAGGCGAGACAACTCCTAGTGTACTATGTGCAACTTTGGTTTCCTCACTTAAGGAGGGATATACTTGCATTGAAAGAATGTAGATTGTGCAGATTTCTGGGACGAAGGAGTTGTCTTATGAGGAAAGACTGATGAATTTATCAGAATAAGAGGTGATTTTAGATTGTAAGATTCTGAAGAGAGTTGACAGGCTGGATACTGAGAGGATGTTCCCTCTCATGAGGAATCTAAAACTAGGAGGTAATGTTTAAAAACAAAGGGTCTCCCATTTAAGGCAGTGACAAGGCATATTTTTCTCTCAGACAGTTGTTTAAAGGCAGTGGAGGCTGAGTGATTGAACATATTCAAGGCTGCATTAGGTCAACAAGGCAGTTAAGGTTTATGGGACAAACAGGAATATGGAGCTAAGGCCACAGTCAGATCAGCCATGATGTTATCGAATAGTGGAGCAGGCTCGATATGGCAAATCGCCCATTCCTGCTCCTAATCTAATGATCCAAGTGTAGAGATGAGAGATTGTTATTAGGAATTATTGGGTTACTGGTGACATAGGAATTGTGAACAAAAGGCAGTCCAGGATAATCCAATTTGCCTTCTGCCACCCTAGAAGCCTCATGATACAATGATGATCGTAGAATTGTCAACTCATCATATTAAAGACTTTCTTTTCAATTTATTTGTTACACCAAAACAAGAGGCAAGAAAAATTACAGTGCAGGAGAGTTTGGGTATCACGGCCTCAAATTACAGGCGGCACCATTTTTGGGTGTGCGACTGGAACAGGGCACGGGACAATTAAATCGTCAGGGACCAGTTACTGGGGAATAACTTGTTACCATATGGGAGGGAGCAGTGCCAGTCAGGGGAACGGTGACCCACTTTCTTTGAATTCACGTTCAATTAAACATTATAAAACCGGACCTTATAGGTTGTGGCCCGAATTTTCCAAGTGTCCGTGTTGACACGGGTTGTGTGTCATGACAAGCCAACCTTGTAGTGCGGACCTTAAGCAGATGTTAGACGTGTTTTCATATGGAAAGTGCATTGGCACTGCGTGTCAAAATGTTAATCTTGACTAATATTCTGCATGGCGCAGTTCTGGTTAGTAAATGCATGTCATTCCTGATCATCATTACTGGAGGCCATTTAGTGCCCCAATTTACTTCTAGACCAGGGTTGTCTTTAAATACTTGAAATAAGTAATACATTTTATATTTTAATACATTCCAACGTTTGATTTGCTATCATTGCCACTGAGCGTTGTTGCAACAGTTACGATTTATTGTCAAATTAGACAAGTTTCCCATGCACTTTTTCCATCTATCTCAGCAATTGTCCTTTCCTGGACAGGTTGTCCCCATGTCAACCACTTTGCATTTCTCTAAATGGATTTTCTTGCCTCTTCTGTCCCACTTTAAATAAATAGATGGTTTCTTTCAAATAAGCCATATGCTGTATTCAAAAATATGAAATCTAATTTGATATTGAGTGAGTGAACATTAACTGCATCCACTGCCTCTCTTTGGATGGGCCACTCATTCACTGCAATAATATTCTGACATTGTTCTGGGCAAGGTGAAATAGCTCATCATGGTCTACATTACCTCCTCGCCTTAGAACCCTAAAAGCAGCAATTTGTCACCTCTCAGCCCCTTTCTTTCCATTGTGTTGATGTCCAATTTACATAATTACACCTCATAACTCAATCACTCTGGTTGCTTTTATCTGTTTAAGAGCTGCAATATTTTTCAGTATTGTGGCAACCAAAACCGTACACAGTATTCTAAGCGTGGTCTCACCAGTGATTTGAAAAGTAACAGAATTGCCTCACTATTTCATCTCAACATTAACCTTTTAGTACATCACAATGTTTGATTTGCGATCATTGCCACTGAGCGTTGGTGCAACAGCTACGATTTATTGTCATATTAGACACCCACATCGCATTTTCCATGCATTTTTTTCCAACTATCTCAGCGATTGTCCTTTCCTGGACAGGTCGTCCCCATGTGAACCACTTTGCATTTCTTTACATGGATGTTCTTGCCTCTTCTGTCCCAGTTCCCAATTATATTTAAATCCTTCTTTAACATATTGGGGGCAATTCTCCCAGCCCACTGCGCTGCTCTAGCCGGGATTCATAAACGGAGGCCATTTAGTGGGTCCTCTGTGTGTATCCGGCCGCCGGATTTCTAGCATCGTCAGCTCCGCGCTGGAAATTGGTGCAGAGCTGATTTAAATATTTAAATATTGATTTCCATATCATTAGTGGGCCCTGGACTTAAGTCTCCGGCCCACGAGCCTCTTCCTCCCACTTCCACATCCCCATCACTCCCCCACCTCACCGGCCAGGAGTGTTTCACTCCAGCGGGGAGCTGGTGGCCCAACCCCACTGGATTGAAGGGAGGCCCGCTCAGGAGGTTGAGTGTAAGTAGCGGGTGCCCCCTGGGCATTGTCAGTGTGACAGTGCCAGCCTGGCCCCTGGCACTGCCCAAGGGGGAAAGTGGTAATGCCCAAGGGGTACCTTGGCACTGCCCACCAGGCATCGGGTCGGGCCAGAGGAGGCAGGGCTTATTTGGGGCAAGGCCAATGAGGGGGTGGGGGGGAGATTGGTGATGGTAGAGGATCCCGCTACCACCACCGATTTTTGGGATCAGTGACAGAGGGAGGGAAAGGGCTGGTCGGGAATGGCCATCTGGTTGGGGTGGTGGTGGGGGCGAGGTGGGGGGGCGGTGGTTTGGGGCTGCCAGTGGGGAGGGTTGGGACTGGCCCAGAGACATCCAGAAGGCTAGCAATTGGGGGGTGGGTGGGGTTGGAACAGCAGTGATGCAGGGGTTGCGGGGCTGGCCAGCGATCAGGAGACCAGCAGTGCGAGCTATTGCGCATGCATCAATCTTGGCGCTGACAGATTGGCCCATGTGCAGTGGCCCTCTCAGCGTTATGCTGCCAGCCTCTCCAGCGGGAATAATACAGTATGTACACAGTGCACTGGGAGATCTGTCACTCCCCGCACCCCCCAGTACATCACCCGCCCTCTCCCCAATCACCCCAGTGGACATCACCCCTCCTCCGATGGCCGCCCTGGCTGATTGCCCCTCTATCGCTGCTGCACCCTGTTGCAGAGTACCCCCATTACATCTTCCCCTCCAGCACGGAGCTCCCCCATCCTGCATCCTCATCATGGCCACGCCCCCATCATGGGCCTGCCCCTTCAGGCACCGCTCCTCCCCTCAGGCCCCACCCCCTTGGCACTGGCAGGTGGACACTGCCAGTGTGCCAGGCTGGCATTGCCAAACTGGCACTGCCCAAGGGCTTGACCCTGACCCGACCACCCGGGGAAGTTCAATGGCCTCTAGTCTCACTGACGAGGCCATCATGTCAGGTTCTCCCTTGGTCAGGACCATACGTGATCCTTGTCTGTGAGGACCTTGACCGGCGAGCAGGTGAGAACGAGTAAGTCTAGACAATAACGTCTGGCACTCATTAATTATATTCAAATTACCTACTGAATATTGGGCGTGAAGCCGATTTCACCAGCAAAATGGGGCCGGTAACATTGCAAGAAGCAAAAAACCGAGCGCGAACCAAATTTTTCACCTCTGACGCGATCTTACCGGCTCACCATCAATCAACAAGACAAGCCGGTAAGACTTTCCCTAGTGTCTTTTACTTTTTAACATTGACATTAAGCTGGTGCCAAGGATCAGGTGACTTTTTAAAATTCAACACAGATCACAACAAGCTTCTGGAAAGTTCTTTATTGAATCATCTAAGTGGGGTGACGCTCCTTAAATGGACAAATCCGGACAGCGCCTCTCCTGTGGAATCCATGCCTGCCACTGTTCGGAGTTTAGTTCAAATTCGGAACCAATGGACTCCTAGACTCTACGTCTGAATTTTCACCGAGTCGGGTTTACTTGGAAGAGCTTTAAAAAAAGGTGGGCAGCTCCTGATTCTGGGATTCCCAAACACTTTCCTGAGATGTGTGATTTTTGAGGAGTTTTTGGAATATCAAAAACCACAAACCAAAAACCCTTTCAACCACTTAACTCGTGTAAACAAACTCGATGGTGGAATTGTCCCCAAAATGATGGTGTCAAGTTCTGACTGAAAACCAGCTTGTTTCTTCCCACAAGTACAGCCGGGTTTTCACTCCAGGGGTTCGATTCTCCAGTTACCCTCGCCCCAAAACCGGAAAACCTCACCTGCAGTCAACAGGCTTTCATATGGTCCGTCCTCCGCCAGCTATGATTCCCCCGTGGCGGGCAGAATGGGAAAATTCCGCTGTAAATCTTCTAACACTTCGTTTAAAAGAAAGCAGGAGGGTGAGCTTTGCACTGTCATTCTTGTCATCAGGATCCCGACCATCCATTATCACCGACATTCTTTCTCTTCCCCCCCCACCCCCCCCACACCATCCATTCATTGTCACTGGCAATCTTCCCTGCCCCATCATCACCCTGCCCCTAGCCCCACCTCTGACCCCTTCCCTGGCAGTGCCATCCTGGCAGTGCCATCCTGGACTGGACCTGGAAAACTTGAATGAATACTTCAAGGGCAGCGTAAAAGGTGTTTTTTTTTTGGTTGTGTTAAAACCAAAAGGGGAAAGTTCCAATCTGTGGTTTTTAAGTTGCCAGCAAAAATAGTGCTTAGTCCATAAGACCATAAGACATAGGAGCAGAATTAGGCCACTCGGCCCATCAAGTCTGCTCCACTATTCAATCATGGCTGATTTTTTTTCTCATCCCCATTCTCCTGCCCTTTTCCCCCATAACCCCTGATCCCCTTATTAATCAAAAACCTATCTATCTCTGTCTTAAAGACACTCAATGACCTGGCCTCCACAGCCTTCTGCGGCAGAGCGTTCCGCAGATTCACCACTCTCTGGCTGAAGAAACTCCTCCTCATCTCTGTTTTAAAGGTTCGTCCCTTTAGTCTAAGGTTGTCCCCTCTGGTTCTAGTTTTTCCTACTAGTGGAAACATCCTCTCCACCTCCACTCTATCCAGGCCTTGCAGTATCCTGTAAGTTTCAATAAGATCCCCCCTCATCCTTCTAAACTCAATAATACTTTTAGTTTATTACAGTAAGCCTTAAAAAATGAAATCTTGTTGTCTCACCTTTTCTGCTATCCACTGGAAGTTTAAGTTCTTTTTTAAGGTGTTGGGCTCTACAGGGATTGCACAACGGAAATCCAAACACACCACAGCCACAGCCTTACAATTGTACTTTATTGCCCACTCACACAGTCACAAAGGAAGATGGCACACAAGCTTATAAGATTCCAAGGTGCCACCAAAATATGGGTGGCACCTTTTATTACTTTGGGAGCTGAGTTAAAACCTTATAACATGCCAGATGTCCTGTTCATAGGAAATAACTGGAGGTCTGTTCAATTAAAAACCTTAGAAGATGTTAATATGATATTTCCATTGTCTGCAAAGTATTCTCTAGATGATCCAGCTTCCCATCAACAGTTATACAACAGCCCCCAGGAGATCAATGACGCAATGCAGTCTACGATTCTTTGAAGAGCAAGATGATTGTGCTGTGAAAGAGCGGTCAATAAATGTATAAAAGGTGACAATTAAAATAAAGAATGTTTTGCCAAAAAAGTGTGGGCCGAAAGTTGCTGATCTGTAGCTTCCATTATAATTGATTGATGTGTAAATAGCAGGCAGAATGCTGTTCTATTATTGTCTTTTTGGCTCCACTCCATACTGTGCAACATCACTGCTTAAATTGTCACAAATACCAGTGGCCCATTTTCAGGTATACTTGAACCAATTAATTTTGGAAGGAAAAGGGGCGAGATTCCAAAAGATGATAAAAGCATTTTCGCAAGTGTTTTCAATGCCATTTGTTATCATATTGGCAAGCAAAGCATCAAGTGAAAAAGAAGAATTATTTTTTAATTCATTCATGGGACATGGGCACTGCTGGCTGGCCAGCATTTACTGCCTATCCCTTGGAGGGCAGTTGAGAGTCAACCACATTGTTATGGCTCTGGACTCCCATAGATCAGATCAGGTCAGGATGACAGATTTCCTTCCCTAAAGGACATTAGTGAATTAGACGGGATATTCCAACAATCGACAACGGTTTCCTGGTCATCAGTAGACTCTTAATTTTTTTTTATTGAATTCAAATTTCACCATCTGCTGTGGTGGGATTCGAACCCGGGTCCCCACAACATTAGCTGAGTTTCTGGATTAATAGTCTAGCGATAATACCGCGAGGCCATCACCTCCCTCTAAAATTGTAATATTCGGATCAGATAATTTTCAGAATATCTTATGAACAAAACATGTTTGTGTAAGTGGTTGGCAATGCCTAATTTTGGCGCATTCAAAAAAATAAGGCTGGGTGTTTAGAATTGATGTGAATCTGATATCCAAGTGTTACACTGCTGGAAGTTACATGGATCTGAAACTAAAGTCAAGAACTAATCTTACCCCTTATACTGGATCAAATAGATTACTACTGTTGGAATGAGGCTTTGCAGACATTCCTGATCCTGAAAGAAAATGATATAATGTGCTTCAGCCAGTTGATTGTTGTTTAGTTAGTGTTTCTACACATTAACATCTGTAGAGATGTAGCTCTGGAAATGGTGACTAATCAAAGGAGCGATGTTTCATTAGAGACGTCAGTACATAGATTATCTTTTTGAAATAATTATAAATGTCTCTCCCCTTTCCCCCGCCCAAAGAATAATTCTGCTCCATGATGTAATTGAACTGTAACATAGTTCTTTTTTAAGGAACTGCAGCTTTTCACCTTGTTATTTTCTTGGCAATCAGCTTAATGGCTTTTTCTGAGCAAAGCTGCATGCTATTTGAAATATTATTAAATAAACCGGAAAGACCAATCATTAGTCGCATGTGAATTAGAAGCAGAACGGGATTTTATTCATTTTTAATGGAAAGAAAGATTTTGGGCAGAATTTTCCCCCCAAAAGTCTCTGGGACCACCAGATCCCAGCAAGAATGACGATGGCCCGGAGAATTAGGCGTCGGACAAAAAAAGGGTTTAGCATCGGGTGCCAAGCCCGTTGTGATACTCCCAGCCCACCTTGCTGGCCCCAATCACAATCCCAACCAGACTCTGTGGGAACCCAATAATTATTCAAACAGCCTCTTTTAAATATGATTAGTGGGATTGAAGCTCGATTCAAGTCCTTCCTGCTATTCACCCGCATCCTCAGCGGGATCTGTACCGTCTGGGCTTTGGTACAGGCAGTAAGAGTTTTAACAACACCAGGTTAAAGTCCAACAGGTTTATTTGATAAACCTAATGGACAAATAAACCTGTTGGACTTTAACCTGGTGTTGTTAAAACTCTTACTGTGTTCACCCCAGTCCAACGCCGGCATCTCCACATCTTTGGTACAGGTCCAGACAATCGTAGTTGGACCCTGGCACGGCAGGGGGGGTATTCAAGGAAGGCATTTGCTGACCATCTCTAGTTGCTTTTGGAGGGCAGTTGAAAGTCAACCACATTGCTGTGGCTCTGGAGTCACATGTAGGCCAGACCGGGTAATTTCCCTTTGCCTACCTTTAGGCAAAAGGAAATCTGCCTTTCCCTAAGGAAATCTGCCTTAGGGAAGGCAGATTTCCTTCCCTAAAGGATATTAGTGAACCAGCATTGGTTTCATGGTCATCAGTAGATTCTTAATTCCAGACATTTTTATTGAATTCAAATTCCACCATCTGCCATGGCAGGATTCGAACATAGGTCCCCTGAGTTTCTGGATTAATAGTCTAAGTGATAATACAACTAGGCCATCGCCTCCACTAAAGCACTATGAAGGGGAGCTCCTCCTGACTTCACAGCAATTACCATTTTTGGTGGCAGTCACCTAGCGACTGTTTAAGAATCCTTAAGCCAGGCTCTTGCTGCATTCAGCTGAATTGAACTTTGGCAAGTGGGGGTGGGAAGGTGGGTTGGGGCGGGGGTGGGGGGGGGGGGGGGGTTGGTAGAGGAAGCGTGTGAGTTAACACACTCTCTGCCCAATGAAAGTGGATTGGTAGTGGAGTTAAAACGAGGTAGTCACTTAGGGCCTCGTTCCTGCTCCATTATCATTTTTCTTTGGGCCTTCTACCAGACAGCCCAGGTTCTAATCTTAGTCAACGCGGAGTCTTATTAATCCATGCAAATCTTATGACATACCTTGGTGCAAATCCTGTTGAGTTTGAAGCTTAACGTGTTCTGTGGAGGTTCTGGATAGTAACACTTGTTCACCAAGTGAGTGAGGTAAGTGAAAAATTATTTTGCAAAGGGGCTGGGAAGAGCCATGACTTTCATATCCCTCCCTGCTTCCTCCACTATCAACTGACTCCAACACTCATTAACCACTCCATAGTTAAACGTTCCCCTTGAAACTAGCGATGTATCTTGCCTCCGCCTTGCTCCATTATATTAACGGAATGTATAAATCACTCGCACGTTACCCACAAAAACTGGAACATTACTACCTTTTCACCTTGTAAATCATTTGTGTCAGAAATACTACATAAGATGATATTTTTTAAACGCTGGTTAAGTCTGCTGGTGAATAAGCCATTAAAAATGAGCTGTCCGCATCTTACCACACCAAGACTTTCGCAAGATAAAAAGACCATTCTATTCCATCTCGCTGAATCTGCATCGGTAGTCGCTGATCAGGATTATACAAGAATTCTCTCCAGAAATCGCTGATTAATGATAAAGGCACAATTTAGAAGATACAATCACAAATGCTCTGCAAATTATCAAAAGATATCACACAAATCATGCCAGTTCAGACTTCAATTTCCCCTCCAAACATTTGGGGCGTGATCTTACCAGTTGTTCACGCCACGCTCCAGCTGCAGCGAGGTCGGAGAATTTGGCGCCCAGCCAAGTCTCTGTTCACTGCAGCGGGATGGGAACATCCCCCCGGCTGTAACATTCCGGCCTCGGAATTTCCTTCGGACTGACCACCCCCCGGAAATATTTTTATTCATAGACAGGATCTTATTGAGGTCTTAAGGTGGGATTTTTCTCCCACTCTGCGGAGTGTTTCACGGCGACTGGGGGCAGCGTGTGCTCACTAGGGATGTCATGGTCCCGCTGTTGTCGACAGGGTTTCCCGTTGAACACATCTCCTCGCTGCCGGGAAAACCGTGGCGCGGGTGTGTTGTCGGCTGTAAGATCCCGCCAGCATGAACGGGAACAAGATTTCGGCATTAGAGTTTCAGCTTCTCATTCAACAACTTTCAGAGTAGTGATGTTTCTGTCTGATCCCACAGCACGTTTGAATGCTGTCAATCACCAGCAGAGCTCCACCACATAATTAAAAGCACTTGATAACTTCCTAAATTGGTTTCACTTTTTCTGAAGAGAATTAAGAAAAATAAAAATCAATGCTATTTTAGAGCCAATCCAATTAACATTGGAACATTGTTTGTTAGTTCATGAATAGTTGATTTCTGGGTATTAAAATGTCTAATGTAATCCTAGTTCTGCACGATGGCACAATGGTTGGCACTGCTGCCTCACAGCGCCAGGAACCAGGGTTCACTTCCGGCCTCAGGTCACTGTCTGTGTGGAGGTTGCACATTTTCCCTGTGACTGCGTAGGTTAACACCGGGTGCTCCGTTTTCCTCCCACAGTCCAAAGATGAGCGGGATAGGTTGATTGGACATGGCAAATTGCCCCTTAGTGTTAGGGGGACGAGCAGGGTAAATATATGGGGTTACTAGGATAGGGCCTGGATGGGATTGTTGTCAGTGCAGGCTCGATGGGCCAAACGGCCTCCTTCTGTACGGCAGGGATTCTATGATTCTATGATTTTCATCTCAATTGACGTAAATTCTCAGGATAGGACCATCATTAGTGCATTTATTTCCCATTTCTAGTTGCTCTTCAAAAGATGATGATGAGCTGCCATCGTGAACCATGTGCAGCCTATGGACTTTGACCCCGCACCAATGAAGTAATGGCCAAACATGTCCAAGTCATCATTATCATGGTTTCATTTATTCAATGTCAACTTGGGTTGTACCACAGGCAAAATAAGATAAGTTAGTTTTACAATCAGTTCAAGTAAAAAACAAAATGTTATGGGAAGGGCAGAGGAGAGCGGTGTATTAACTCAAGATGAATTAATATTCTCAAAAATAGAAGTCAGAAGAGGAGCTTGGAGGGGATGATGCTCCTGTGCACCCAGTGCCTTTGTCCTTCTAGGTGGTGGAGTTTGCAGGTTTTGGGAGGTCGTGTTGTGGCTCTGTTTTTAACTTATTTCCATTTGATCTACTGGCTGGTGTACCTGTCCATAACATTAAACCAATGCAGCCAATAAGTAGCACATGGGGACACTACAGTATCTGATTTGTAATTACGTTAACATATTTGCTGCCCTATATTATACAAGTACATGTAGAACTAGTGCACGCAAAGGATTTGATGCAGAGAAGAAACCATAAATACTGCTTTCTTTATAAAGCCTTTCTAAAGTACATAATACCAGCCAATCCCCCTTTTTTTAATGTAAAACACCATCTGTATATTATCGTGGTAAAAAAGCTGAGTGCGGATATTTCCACGCTAAAGCAGTAAATCAGCAAAGAAGCTTTCAACTACTTTATTCCAGAAGGGAAAAGAGAGCATTAAGGGGTGATACTGTCTGTTTTCCGAGCTTCACTTAATGATTGCCTGCTCAATGTTTAATATTACCTGCAGTGGTTTGCAGATTACAATAAAAGATGCATTTATTATTACTAATGTTCATTTTCTCATGATTAATGGCAAGAGTTCACCATCAGTAAATGAAAAAAAGAGTGGCTGTTGTCCAGAATGCTGCTCACTAAATCAAAGTACAATGAACGAATGGACTAACGATTGTTATTATTTATTATTAGTGTCCCAAGTTGGCTAACATTAACACTGCAATGAAGTTACTGTGAAAATCCCCAAGGCATCACACTCTTTTTGGGTACACTGAGGGAGAATTTAGCATGGGCAATGCATCTAACCAGCACGTCTTTTGGACTGTGGGAGGAAACCCACACAGACATGGGGAGAACATGCAGATTCTGCACAAACAGTGTGGGTCACCGGGAATCAAACCCAGGTCCCTGGCGCTGTGAGGCAGCAGTGCTAACCACTGTGCCACCGTGCCGCCCAATACGAATTCATTGTATCACACTTGCAAGCTGAACGCAGTCATTAGCAGCATAAAAATTCAAAGCAAAAAATTTGTTCCAATCAGAAGGGTTACTTGTGAGGGAGAGAAAGCAACGCTTGTGGGTTTAAGGCACACAGCTACAGTGAGAACTCTCTCGAGCAGATCCTGCAATTGATTAATTAGTTCTCTTTCAAAATTGGCATCCTGTCAGTCGGTTGAAGCAAACCACTGCATATGCTGCAATTAGCCTTCCCTATGGAACTGGCCAAATGAAGCTGGTCTGCAGAGAATTGATTTGGTTCATTATGCAGCCTTGAGGCTCGTCCACTCAACTGATGACTCTCATAAGTTACCAGGTACAAAGTTTGTAATGATCAGAAAGTGTTTAATCTATTAATTTGGACAGTTTCAAAAACATGCCTGGACAGCAAAATAATTGTTCATTATAGTTAAAAGGCAACTGACTGTCTGGTGTTGGTATCTGATCTTGTCTCTTGGAGATAGTGACTGTGTAGGCAACTGAGCTTGGGTATGGGGTTTTACCTAAATAATAACAGTAAATTGAACATGCATTTTGCCTTGAAGATGAATTACCTGGCAAACTTATCTTTTGCTTAGTGATTCTCCTGTGTGTTTACGCTGCTGTCACTGTCGTGGGCTGAATGTTAATTGTTTATTCCCGGTGTATTATTTTTTTCTGAGCTCCTCTGCCCTTGAGGGAGCCTCAAACACATCAGAAAGAAATCATGGGTGTTCTGTCTTCTTTTCTCTGATACGTCTTCTTTGTACATGAGTCCTGAACGCCAGTGTGGCGCCTGACAGAACAAGCCACCAGGTGTGAAATAAACTTTCTCCAGGTTCCATCACAAATAACAAGAGACGTAGAATTTGAGAGGTTTACGGAGGCAACTGCAGAGCTTAGGGTCGAGGCAGCCGAGGGCAGGGTTGTCAAAGGTGGGATGAAGGAAGTGAGGGACTCACATGAGACCAGAACTGCAGGTAAGCAGATTATAAAATAAGCTCCAGGTAAAAGACTCTATGTTCAATCCTTGTGTCTGTGGGGAAATCAAAAGTAAGTTAAAAATATGAGGTAAGTTAGAATTTGGAACGAGAATTTGTACTACCATGGTGGCACAGTAATGAGCACTTTTGTCTGTGCCAGGGACCCGGCTTCAATTCCCGGCTTGGGTCACTGTCTGTGCGGAGTCTGCACATTCTCCCCGTGTTTGCATGGGTTTCCTCCGGGTGCTCCGGTTTCCTCCCACAGTCCAAAGACGTGCTGGTTAGGTGCATTGGCCCTGCTAAGTTTTCCCTCAGTGTACCCGAATAGACACTGGAGTGTGGCAACTAGGGGATTTCCACAGTAATTTCATTGAAGTGTTAATGTAAGCCTACTTGTGATTAATAAATTAACTTTAACTTTAAGAAATGAATAGAAAGATATGTTATGATCATGCAGAGCATAGATGTTGGCATTGAGCATTTGGGTCAGATGGCCTGTATATTTGTCAAAGTATCAGCTGATTTACAGTTTCCTACACCAACATCTGACTTTGGAGCTACCACTATGGGAGTAGCCTAATTATTCTGTTCTACTTTAGAGATCTTTACCAGGATTTTCTGGCCCCCTCGTGGAGGTTTTCCCAGCGGCATGCCGTTGGCCAGCTGTAGGACCTTCTGGTCCCGCCGCAGTCAATGGGATTTCCCATTGATTTCACCCCACACCACTGATAAACCCGTGGTGGTGGTGCACTGTCGGCAGGACCAGAAGGTCCCGCCAAGGTGAAGAGCCGGACAATTGTGCCCAATGCTCTCAGTCTTAAGAGTTCTCTGATTCACAAAGCTACCTCTTGAAATTCTCCAAAATTACAATGGATGGACATCTTTTTTCAAAGCAATGGTGATGTTTCCAAAGTCCTCACTGGGCAACTGATTCCTTAATCCTTTTAGAAATCTCCGATTGTTTGGCACTGTAGCACCACTCACTGATTGCAGCGTGTCTTTTACCTTAGCAGAGGTGAGCAAATTCTTGAGCATTTCATACACACCTGGGACTGCTTCAGTCAGAAATATCACCCTTTCCCTTTCTCCCACTATCTGTTTAACAGCCAGATTATCAGGAACATTATTCACAGTGAAATATATCTCCTGCTGCACATACTGTCAGTCACTGCGATACTCTTCCAGTTGCCCAATAATACTTACTCATGCAGCCATCTTCGATGGTCAGTCCAGCCACATGTACTAAGACTGGGGCGGGGCACGATTCTCTCAAAAACATTCCAAGGTCGAATTTGCATAAAAATTGGAATAAATCATACTGGGTTTTTTTCAGCAAGTTTCAAAATGAATCTCCCACACTCTGTGCACTGCTGAGTGCACTAGCGTGATTCACTCCAAAAAGCTCTGGGTGGGGTCGATTCCCGCTGGAGAGGCCAACAGTATAGCGCTGAGCGGGCCACTGTGCACGCGCCAGTCTGTCAGTCCAGAGATCGCCACATGCTCTGTGGCCCCAGTCTGCCGGCCTCCCAATCGCTGGCTAGCTCGATCTCTAGCCAGCCCCATGACCCCCCATTGCTGGCCATGCAGCACCCCACGGCCCGATTGCTGGCCCCCCAAACATGCCCGGGTGAGCCTCGACCCCTTCCCCCCATCCCACCGCAGCCCCAATCTCCCAATCACCCCCCGCCACACCGGCGGCCCAAAGTGCAGAATGTCAGTGGGACCCCCCACAGATTGGCCCCGAGAGGCCCCGACCCCATCAGGCCCCACCACTTGGCACTGCTCGTGCCTGGTGGGCAATGCCAAGGTGCCTCTTGGGCATCGGCATTTTGCCTCTTGGGCAGTGCCAAGGGGCCAGACTGGCACTGCCAAGGTGGCAATGTCTAGGGGGCATCACCCCTGGCGCCTGACCCTCTGGGGGCCTCGATTGCTCCCCCTTCACTCCAGTGGGGTCGGGCCGCCAGCTCCCCGTAAGTGGGGAACTATACTAAACCCTGCTGGAGCTAAACACTCCTCACATAGAAGGAGAGGCAGCGGGCCTGGAGATTTCAGTTATTTAATTGTATTTAAATTACATTTGGAATACATTAGGCAGCTCTGCACCAATCTCTGGCACAGAGCTGATGGTGCCGGAAATCTGGTGCTGGGAGACACGTGGAGTCAGTAGCGATCAGTAGAGAGCCTGCGAAAGGGCCTCTGCTCGAGTCTTCCGACCCGCTATGCTACAAATGCAGTGCAGCGGGATGGGAGAATCACCCCTGGATGTTTAAAGCTATTTCTTAACAAAAAAATAACCCTCACAGTTCCTCTACTGGTTTGCTGGGAGCTCCTCCAACCAAATTTTGTTTGGCTAGGTAATGAAAATTCCTATCCTCATTATCAGACTTTAATACCTTTGCAGGACAGAAAAGAGAAGGTGGCCGGTCTTTTACAACCTCTCTCGGGCGAGGCTCGTAAAATCCCGCCCAAGGCCAATGGAGAATTCTGTTCTGCAAGTGGTGAAATTCTGGCAAGTGTGTCATATGGATAGTTATGCACCAGCTGAAACTACTTTATTCTTTATTAACTATATATACATACCTACATACATACATGCACAAATGACTGTAAGAGGGTGCTATTACAATATGGTTGGAGCAATAGGTGTTAAACCCATTCTCTGGAAAGAATAAATCATTGAACATTTTTAAGAAGACTCTGTGCCTCCATTTTTATGAACTACTAATTTTAATCTCATGTTAGCTGGGTTTCCCTGTCATGAGGAGTCATGGCAAGTAAGAGGAGGTGAAACGAGCTGAATAGAAACATAGAAACATAGAAAACTACAGCACAAAACAGGCCCTTTGGCCCCACAAGTTGTGCCGAACATATCCCTATCTTTTAGGCCTACCTATAACCCTCCATCCTATGAAGTCCCATGTACTCATCCAGGAGTCTCTTAAAAGACCCTATTGAGTTTGCCTCCACCACCACTGACGGCAGCCGATTCCACTCGCCCATCACCCTCTGTGTGAAAAACTTCCCCCTAACATTTCCCCTGTACCTACACCCCAGCACCTGTGTCCTCTTGTAGCAGCCATTTCCACCCTGGGAAAAAGCCTCTGAGAGTCCACCCGATCTATGCCTCTCAACATCTTATATACCTCTATTAGGTCTCCTCTCATCCTACGTCTCTCCAAGGAGAAAAGACCGAGCTCCCTCAGCCTATCCTCATAAGGCATGCCACTCAATCCAGGCAACATCCTTGTAAATCTCCTCTGCACCCTTTCAATCTTTTCCACATCCTTCCTGTAATGAGGCGACCAGAACTGAACACAGTACTCCAACTGGGGTCTGACGAGGGTCTTATATAGCTGCATCATTATCCACGGACTCCTAAACTCAATCCCTCAATTGATAAAGGCCAGCACACCATACGCCTTCTTAACCACCTCCTCCACCTGCGGGGCCGATTTTAGAGTCCTATGGACCCGGACCCCAAGGTCCTTCTGATCCTCTACCGTACTAAGAGTCTTTCCCTTTATATTGTACTCCTTCATCCCATTTGACCTGCCAAAATGGACCACTACGCATTTATCTGGGTTGAAGTCCATCTGCCACTTCTCCGCCCAGTCTTGCATCCTACCTATGTCCCTCTGTAAGTTCTGACATCCCTCCAGACTATCCACAACCCCACCAACCTTCGTGTCAACGGCAAACTTACCAACCCATCCCTCCACTTCCTCATCCAGGTCATTTATGAAAATGACAAACAGCAAGGGTCCCAGAACAGATCCTTGGGGCACACCACTGGTGACCGACCTCCAATTAGAAAAAGACCCATCTATACACACTCTCCGCCTCCTTTGGGCAAACCAGTTCTGGATCCACAGGGCAGCAGCCCCTTGGATCCTATGCCCTCTCACTTTTTCTAGAAGCCTTGCATGGGAGACCTTATCGAACGCCTTGCTAAAATCCATATAAACCACATCTACCGCTTTCCCTTCGTCAATGTGTTTATGTATAATGATGTAATGATATGTGATGATGCCTTTACTTCATTGCTTGTGGACTTGAGAAACAGGAATGTTTACTCCCAAGTCCTCAGGCGTACCTGTAAATGCAACCACGGTCTGTCTGATGCCCCTGTTCTACTCACAATCTTACTCAACCAGCTGCAGTCACTGATCATCACCCCCACTCTTTGCCCAGCTCCTCCCCCATCCCAAAACACACCTCTCCCCTCCCCCTGCCCGCACCCTTGGCCTCCCAAACTGACTACCTCTCATCTCCCAGAGGCTGACTCTGCCCAAGGCCCCACCACTGACATCTCAACCCCGCTCTTCCAAACATGAGGCCCCCAGCTGCTCCATCCTGCACTGCATTCTTCTGCTGCAGGCCTTTCTGTCCCAACAGCAGTAAGCCTGTCAATCAACCTGTCAGCCAGGTGGCCCAGAACAAAATCTGCGGTTAAAATTGCAGGGCAATTGGGAAAAACCATACCTGCAGGTTTCTCATCCAATATTTTTTCTCCCCTCCCTCCCGTCACCACTCCATGCCGATGCCCCCCCCCTCCCCAACCCCATCCTGCCACATCAAGCAAACATAAGAACATAAGAAATAGGAGCAGGAGTACGCCATCTAGCCCCTCGAGCCTGCCCCGCCATTCAATAAGATCATGGCTGATCTGACGTGGATCAGTACCACTTACCCGCCTGATCCCCATAACCCTTAATTCCCTTACCGATCAGGAATCCATCCATCCGCGCTTTAAACATATTCAGCGAGGTAGCCTCCACCACCCCAGTGGGCAGAGAATTCCAGAGATTCACCACCCTCTGGGAGAAGAAGTTCCTCCTCAACTCTGTCTTAAACTGACCCCCCTTTATTTTGAGGCTGTGTCCTCTAGTTTTAACTTCCTTACTAAGTGGAAAGAATCTCTCCGCCTCCACCCTATCCAGCCCCCACATTATCTTATAAGTCTCCATAAGATCCCCCCTCATCCTTCTAAACTCCAACGAGTACAAACCCAATCTCCTCAGCCTCTCCTCATAATCCAAACCCCTCATCTCCGGTATCAACCTGGTGAACCTTCTCTGCACTCCCTCCAATGCCAATATATCCTTCCTCATATAAGGGGACCAATACTGCACACAGTATTCCAGCTGCGGCCTCACCAATGCCCTGTACAGGTGCATCAAGACATCCCTGCTTTTATATTCTATCCCCCTCGCAATATAGGCCAACATCCCATTTGCCTTCTTGATCACCTGTTGTACCTGCAGACTGGGCTTTTGCGTCTCATGCACAAGGACCCCCAGGTCCCTTTGCACGGTAGCATGTTTTAATTTGTTTCCATTGAGATAGTAATCCCATTTGTTATTATTTCCTCCAAAGTGTATAACCTCGCATTTATCAACGTTATACTCCATTTGCCATATCCTCGCCCACTCACTCAGCCTGTCCAAATCTCTCTGCAGATCTTCTCCGTCCTCCACATGATTCACTTTTCCACTTATCTTTGTGTCGTCTGCAAACTTCGTTACCCTACACTCCGTCCCCTCCTCCAGATCATCTATATAAATGGTAAATAGTTGCGGCCCGAGTACCGATCCCTGCGGCACGCCACTAGTTACCTTCCTCCAACCGGAAAAACACCCATTTATTCTGACTCTTTGCTTCCTGTCGGATAGCCAGTCCCCAATCCACTTTAACACACTACCCCCAACTCCGTGTGCCCTAATCTTCTTCAGCAGCCTTTTATGGGGCACCTTATCAAACGCCTTTTGGAAATCCAAAAACACCGCATCCACCGGTTCTCCTCCATCAACCGCCCTAGTCACATCTTCATAAAAATCCAACATGTTCGTCAAGCACGACTTTCCCCTCATGAATCCATGCTGCGTCTGATTGATCGAACCATTTCTATCCAGATGCCCTGCTATCTCCTCTTTAATAATGGATTCCAGCATTTTCCCTACTACAGATGTTAAGCTGACCGGCCTATAGTTACCCGCCTTTTGTCTCCTTCCTTTTTTAAACAGCGGCGTGACATTAGCCGTTTTCCAATCAACCGGCACTACCCCAGAATGCAACGAGTTTTGATAAATAATCACTAACGCATCCACTATTACCTCTGACATTTCTTTCAATACCCTGGGATGCATTCCATCCGGACCCGGGGACTTGTCCACCTTCAGTCCCATTAGTCTACCCAGCACTGCCTCTCTGGTAACATTAATTGTATTAAGTATTTCTCCTGCTGCCAACCCTCTATCGTTAATATTTGGCAAACTATTTGTGTCCTCCACCGTGAAGACCGACACAAAAAACTTATTTAAAGACTCAGCCATATCCTCATTTCCCACTATTAACTCCCCCCTCTCATCCTCCAAGGGTCCAACATTCACTCTAGCCACTCTATTCCTTTTTATATATTTATAAAAACTTTTACTATCATTTTTTATATTAATTGCTAGCCTAGCTTCATAGTCTATCCTTCCTTTCTTTATCGCTTTCTTAGTCTCTCTTTGTTGTTTCTTAAATTTTTCCCAATCACTTGTTTCTCCACTATTTTTCTCCACAAACAAATGGCATTCACACAACAGTTCTGGATAGATGAAAGGAATATTTTAACTTTAATCCCCCATCTCTACACAGCGAGATATCTAGGCTAAAATGCCAGAGTCTAGGATCACAGCTGCAAGCATCTCTTATCACTTTGCAGAGGTCCTTTTAGGAGTTGGGCCTATACAGGGTTTCCCCTCAAGTTCTGCAAGTAGTCTGGGCTAGGACATTCAGTCAACACTTCAGCCCGCGTGATGTGGGGATGCCGGTGTTGGACTGGGGTAAGCACAGTAAGAAGTCTCACAACACCAGATTAAAGTCCAACAGGTTTATTTGGAATCATGAGCTTTCGGAGCACAGCTCCTTCATCAGGTGAGTGGAGAGATAGGTCATATGCCATATTTGTGAAACCTACCTCTCCACTCACCTGAGGAAGGAGCAGCGCTCCAAAAGCTCATGATTCCAAATAAACCTGTTGGACTCTAACCTGGTGTTGTGAGGCTTCTTAATGTACCTTCAGCCCAAAGGCTGCGTGCACCTTCTGGGCAGCCTTGTGAGGAAAATCACCCCAACCAGTTAAGCGCAGGTGCAACTGGTAGAATGTAAATTGTGTGTCAACGCTTAAACTGACTGCAGATGAAGAGGAATAAGACACGCTCTTCAAGGGAACCCTTGACTATGCTGTAAGGTTGGCGCATTGACTGTGGATTGAAACTGCATTTATTTTTATAATTGAAACTTAGATGAGCACCGGTTCTGCTTTGTGTTGATACTATATATAGCTTAAAAGCAGATCAGTGGTCCAAGGAATCTGATAGCTGCCACTTTCTCAAGACCCTGTTGCTAAGGCAGGGAATGATTTGAAGTTATGCAGATTTCTTGAACACACCGTTTCCCATTAAATCAGTAAAATATGACTGATGCATTTTTCTGAACATGAAGGTTTGGACTGAAAATGTATGCTCATTTAATTCCAAGCATTAGCATTAATCATAATTAGAAAATGTATCTGTCTTAATAGAATAAGACAGTGGTAAATAAATTCCCCAGAGGAGCAATGATTTTCAGCCTGCCTGACATTTTGAATTAGTAAATAAAATTAATGGCTTTTTAATTTGATTTTCAGAAAAATCATGTCTAAGCAACTCCATGCAATGGTCGGCTGCTGCATATGTTTTATCATTATAGCGCATGTGGAAAAATTAGAAACAAGCTTCAGTCGCACTGAAGTGGGCGGCACGGTGGCGCAGTGGTTAGCACTGCTGCCTCACAGTGCCAAGTACCTGGGTTCAATTCCGGCCTCGGGTCACTGTGGACTCCCACTTTGTGGAGTCTGCGCGTTCTCCCCGTGTCTGCGTGGGTTTCCTCCGGGTGCTCCGGTTTCCTCCCACAATCCAAAGATGTGCGGGTTAGGTTGATTGGTCTGCTACATTGACCCTAGTGTCAGGGGGATTAGCAGGGTAAATATGTGAGGTTAGCAGGGTAAATATGTGGGGTTACAGGAATAGGGCCTGGGTGAGATTGTGGTCGGTGCAGATTCGATGAGCTGAATGGCCTCCTTCTGCACAGAGATTCTATGAATAGCAGTGTACAAAAGCAGATGCTTAATGCAAGCAATTGTGTTAGAACTCCTGGGGTGGGATTTTCCGGCCGTGCTCGCAACAAGACCGGAAAACCCCACCCGAGGACCTTTGCATGGTCCCTGTCCCGCCCGCTACGATTCCCGTGGTGGGTGGGACAGGAAAATTCCACCCTCGATTTCTACTTGTTCTCCCTATTTCTTTGTTTCATCATTTTTGCAAAGTGATATTTATTGTATAAAAGCAA
The DNA here is from genome assembly GCF_964213995.1 of Mustelus asterias. NCBI lineage: Eukaryota > Metazoa > Chordata > Chondrichthyes > Carcharhiniformes > Triakidae > Mustelus > Mustelus asterias. The sequence goes on along the minus strand of NC_135818.1, from coordinate 62,116,932 downwards.
ATTAATGCAGATGCTGGGATCTGAAACCAAAAGAGAAAATGCTGGAAAATCTCAGCAGGTCTGGCAGCATCTGTAAGGGGAGAAAAGAGCTGACGTTTCGAGTCCAGATGACCCTTTGTCAAAGCTTTAGCTTTAGGCATAGAAAGTGGGAGATATTTATACTGCAGAGTGGGGGAATGAATGGTGAGTCAGAGCCACAAAAACAAGGGGAAAGGCTGCTAATGGCTGTCAATAGGGAGAAGCTGAAATCAGAGGGTAAGCTGTAACAGATGAAGATTTGGGCAGAGGGGGGAGGATGGGTGGGAGAGGGGTAAAATTGAGAAAAAGGAGAGATAATGGAAGCAAAGGGGGAGAAAAGGTAAGAAAAGAGGGGAGAAAAGGGGGAAAGAGTGGGGGGGGAAGAAAAATAAAGAAAGGCATTAAAGAAGTAAAAGGTAGAGAACGGTAAAAAATAAAATAAAAACAAAGGGGTCGAGGTAGGGAAGAGCTAATCATCTGAAGTTGTTGAGTTCGATGTTGAAAGCGGAAGGCTGATTATTGTGTTGCTCATGTCAATCATCAGTGGTTCACAGCACTATTTTCCAATAGCAAGGCCTCAAATAACTACTTTCCCAATGACTAACTGGTGACTAAACCCCTTGAGGGGAAGGGTATTTATGGTTGAGGTGGTTCCAAGATGATGTGAGTGGCTATGGAGGTTTGGAGCCAAGTCAGCCTACTGTGGTAGGCCCCAAAACCTAAACCAAGCAAGTCTGCTGTACTCCAGGACACTGTTGATAACTGACCAGCTAGCCAGGCTTCTGAATGAAGCAGGGAGGGTGAGATCAGTCATTGGAGCTGGGATTCTTCACACAGTTATCCACGTTTTAGCTGGATGAACAGTCATAAACCCCCTTGCGTTCTGTACAGGTAAGCCAGGTGCCCTGAGACTAATACATCAGACTGGTCTTCAGCTGTCGCTTAGTTGGTAATACTCTCCCCTCTTAGCACAAGGTTCTGAGTTCAAGTCACATGTTGGGGTTTGAGCACAAAAATCAAGGCAGACACTCCAGTGCAGCGCTCCCTCAGTACTGCTCTGATCAGAGGTGCTGCCTGTTTTGAATGATATATTAAGCCAAGACCCCATCTGCCTGATTGGATGCCTGAAAAAGATCCCACGATGCTATTTTCTTAAAAAAAAAGGATGTTATCCCAATGTACTGGTCAACATTTATAGAGTCATAGAGGTTTACAGCATGGAAACAGGCCCTTCGGCCCAACTTGAACTTATCCCCAAATCAACATTATAAACAGATTATCTGGTCACTATCACATTAGGCATTTGCTGTGCACAAAATTAGTGGCTGCATTTCCTACATTACATAAGTCACTTCACTTCGAAGTACTTCATTGGAGTGCTTTAAGGCATTCAGCGATCATGAAAAGTGTAACTTTTCTTTCTCTATGTTCCTAATTTAACACAAAGAACTCTCAGTGAAGACACTCCTCAACTTTATCCTTTTAATTACTGATAAGTGACAGATTCAACATAATAAGTCCTGTTAAACTATCAGCAATATATTAAAAAGAACAGTCATCACGACAAAAACTTCAACAAATCTGCTAACCTGGACTAAATCCATCTTCCATGCATTCTTTCCATGATTACTCTGTTTGAGTTGCTCAAAATCTCAGCTTTGGAATGCCAAGATCTCATAGAAACTGATCAAACTTATAAAATTCCAACAGGATTAGACAGGGTAGATTCATAAAGAATGTTCCCAATGTGAGGGTGTCCAGAAGGGTCATAGTTTAAGGGTCATGTAGTCATGGCTGATTGGTTAAGGTGATGGACTAGAAATCAGTCGGGGTCTCCCCGTGTAGGTTCATAACCTATCACCTATGCGCCATCTAGGGGCTGGATGTGGCTGAGTGGGTAACATGCTCACCTCTAAATGTTCAGAAGTTAAGGGTTCGAATCCATCTCTGGGAATTTAAGCCTGGAGTTGAGGCTAATGCTGAGTACAGTCTCTTTTTTTGTCCCGATGGGACTTATATGAGAACTGTTGTTCCGGTTGGGACTCGTGTCCTGGGGGGGCAAAACCCTAAAAGGCATTACTCAGGAAGGCATAACCCTGGAAGGCAAAATACCGGAAGATGAAACCCCAAAAGTGACAGATAACTTATAGAATCATAGAATAGAACCATTGAATACCTTCAGTGCAGAAGGAGGCCATTTGACCCATTGAGCTTGCACTGACAACAATTCCATCCTGGCCCTATCCCCGTAACCCCAAACATTTACCCTACTAACCCCCCTGACATCCTCCAAACACTAAGGAGCAAATCAGTCTGGTCAATCAACCGAACCCGCACATTTTTGGACTGTGGGAGGAAACTGGAGCACCCAGAGGAAACCCACACAGACACGGGGAGAATGTCCAAACTCCACACAGACAGTCACTGAAGCCAGGAATCGAACCAGGTCCCTGGCGCTGTGAGGCAGAAGTGCTAACCACTGTGCCATCGTGCCACCACGATAAATTTTGGTTCCCTGACCGGGAATCGAACCCAGGCCGCGGCGGTGAAAGTGCCGAATCCTAACCACTCGAAGATTATGGAAGATTATAATGGATTCCATTTTCATTGAAAGGGAGGTTGTTTGCTGCTGTATTAAGAAAAGCATATTTGCTGTTGACTGTTGTTTTAATAATTTATGATTGTGGAATTATAATGTATTTAGATTGTAATGTATTTGGATAAATTAATGCTGGACTTGGGGTCATAGTTTGAGGATAAGGGATAAACCTTTTAGGATTGGTATAGAGGGATATGGGCCAAATGCGGGCAATTGGGACTAGCTTAATGGTAAAAACTGGACAAGTTGGGCCGAAGGGCCTGTTTCCATGCTGTGAACTTTTATGACTCTGTGACTGAGGTGAGGAGAAATGTCTTCACCCAGAGAGTGGTGACTCTGTGGAATTCAGTACCATAGAGTAGTTGAGGCCAAGACATTGGGTGGGATTTTACCGCCTCGCTCATCCTGAAACTGCAAAATCCCGCCCGAGGTCAACGGATCTTTCCTTGGTCTGCCCCTCGCCCGCTCCAATTCCCCTGGTGGGTGGGGTGGTAAAATTCCGGCCATTGTGTGATTTCAAGAAGAAATTAGATTTAGCTCTTGGGGCTAAAAGGATCAAGGGATATGGGGGGAAGGCGGGATCAGGATATTGAATTTGATGATCAGCCATGATCAAAATGAATGGCGGAGCAGGACCGAAGGGCCGAATGGCCTACTCCTGCTTCTAGTTTCTATGTTAAGCTTGAATTCAATTAACCACTGACACATCTATCCAGTGCATCTGCATGCTAAAAGAGTTAAAAAAAGAAGAGGAAACTAATACACGAACATATCCCCAGCATATTGTTCAATAAACAAGCTGAATTTCTTACAAACAACTGAAAATACATGTTATCTGCAGTTTCGTTGACAAGATGAATAGAATCCCTTATTCTTGTTATCTTGTCACATGACACCTTTTAGTGCAATTAATGGCTGTATATCCAAATGGACCTACTGAGCCCAAGTCTATCCGCTTTAACTTCCAAATTCTGTCAGCACGTTGATTCTGCATTCCACCGTTAATTCTCCCTCTTGGTAGATATATTCTCATCTAAGATAAGCAATTAATTTGCACAGGCATGACCCAATTAAGACACATCCTCAACGAATTGATCAGCTCACGTAAGAATCACCTAAATCTAAATCAACCTCAATAGATGTTTGAAGGCTTGTCTTCTATTCTATTCAGTTCACTGACTTCCATCTTAGATTTCAAAATGACTTTAACGGTTTAAAATCCACCCTTGTGCACGATTAATGACCTCCAAGTCAACCAGGACCTAAGTTATTTAGCTTTAAGATGTCTCACAACGCCAGGTTAAAGTCCAACAGGTTTATTTGGAATCACGAGCTTTCGGGGCACTGCTCCTCCTTCAGGTGAGTCATTCACTCACCTGAGGAAAGAGCAGCTCTCCGAAAGCTCGTGATTCCAAATAAACCTGTTGGACTTTAACCTAGCGTTGTGAGATGTCTAACTGTGCCTACCCCAGTCCAACGCCGGCGTCTCCACATCATTTAGCTTTAAGTAAGAGGGACAATGTTCACTTAGTATTCTGGATGTCTACATTGCCCACCAATTTAGTTTATAACATCCTGAATGTTTTAATGTGTTAAGACATCTTCTGGCTACGCTCCAGTTTCGATTAAACGCGCACCAAAATGTTAACCTATCTCTCCCTTCTAGATGCTAATGGACAGGCTGCATGTTTCCAGCGGTTCCAATTGATCTGAAATGCTTCCTCCACAGATACCACCAGACTGGCTAAGTATTTCCAACATTTTCTGTTTTTATTTCAGATTTCCAGTATTTGTGATATTTTGCTTTTGTTCCCAGTAATTTCTGTTATTTTGGATTGTAGTATTTGTATATATTTTATTTTCATTCCGGATTGCTGTTCACTTTCTATGTTTAATATTGAATCTAATTTTTATCTCCAGTATCATGGGATATGAACGTCACTAGCTGGGCCCATTGCCCATCCCTGGGATTATTGTCCAACCACATTGCTGAGGGTCTGGAGTTATGTGTAGGCCAGACTGGGTAAGGACAGCAGATCTCCTTCCCTAAAGGACATTAGTGAACCAGATAGACTTTTACAATAATCAACAATGGTTTCATGGTCATGACTTTTAATTCCAGATTTTTATTGAATTCAAATTTCACCATCTGCCGTGATGGAATTTGAACCCGGGTCCCCAGGGCATTACCCTGGATCTCTGGATTACTAGTGCAGCGGCAATGCCACTACGCCACCACTTCCCCATGCAATAGGCAATAGATAAAGCCACTGGAACTATCACTCCAACACAAACACTAAACAAAATACTTGTCCTGAAAAAGGTCACAGACCTGAAATGATGTCACTCGGTTTCATTTTCTTCACAGATGCTACTAGATCTGTTGAATATTTCTATCATTTTCTGTTCTCATTACAATCGAAATTACTCCTGGTTAAAGTTCCCACAGGAGGAACTCCTTTAGTGACAAGGGAATAACATAATGTGACCAATGCAAGTTACATGGTTTCCTTCCAAGGCTAATTGACAGACAACAATTACAAGATACTAGGCTACAGACATTGGCATTGAGCCCTCAGCCATTTACCATAATTACCTTTGAAGTGCTGTTCATTTAAAATACACTTCCATGGCTTTGTGCTTTAAAGATCTTCAATGTAATGATGTTTGTTCTATCCACAGTCCTGGCCTTGTTTGATTTCAAACATACATAGCCAATATTCTCATGGAATTAATTACAGCAGTAAGGAGGTACAACATCTTAGAAAGCTCTTTAAATGAGTCCATTTGTGTAGGATTTAAAAACCAAGAAGGAGCAATCACATTGCTGGGAGTGTCCTATAGGTCCCCTAACAGTCCGAGGGAAGTAGAAGAGCAGATATGTAGGCAAGTTTCAGAAGAGTGTAAAAGTAATAGGGTAATAATAGTCGGGGGTTTCAACTTCCCTCACGTTAACTCAGGTAGTCATAGTGTGAAAGGTTTAGAGGGAGCAGAATTCGTAAAATGCATCCAGCAGAACTTTTTAAGCCAGTACATAGAAGGTTCCACAAGAGAGGGGGCAGTCCTGGACTTAATTTTAATTAACAAAGCTGGGAAAGTGCTTGAGGTATCAATGGGGGAACATTTTGCGATCATAACTCCGTTAGATTCCAGATTGTTATGGAAAAGGACAAGGATGGGCCAGAAATCAAAGTTCAAAACTGGGGAAAGACCGATTTTAATAAGATCAGATATGATTTGGCCAGAGTGGATTGGGAGCAGACATTTTTACGGAAATCTGTGATGGAACAGTGGGACACATTCAAGAAAGGAAAAGGGAGAATACGGGGCCAACATGTTCCAATAAAGGAGAAAAGAGGGATCAACAAATCCAGTGAACCATGGATATCGAGGGATGATGTGGAGATGCTGGTGTTGGACTGGGGTGAACACAGTAAGAGTTTTAACAACACCAGGTTAAAGACCAACAGGTTTATTTGGTAGCAAATACCATAAGCTTTCGGAGCGCTGCTCCTTCGTCAGATGGAGTGGAAATTTCACTCCATCTGACGAAGGAGCAGCGCTCCGAAAGCTTATGGTATTTGCTACCAAATAAACCTGTTGGACTTTAACCTGGTGTTGTTAAAACTCTTACTGTATCGAGGGATATACAGCATTGGATAAAGAGAAAAAGGGAGGCTTGTGGCAGAGGGTTCAAAACAGCAGAAGCCCAAGGAGAGTATAGAATGTGCAAGGGAAAATGTCAAAAGGAAATGAAGAGAGCAAAAGGGGGACATGAAAGGATATGAAGTATTGTACTTTGGGTTACAAACCACCTAAAAGAAGCATAAAATCTATCTGATTTACGCAGAAAAATGAAGTTGAGTCAGTATGCTAAAGGATATGCATATATTTATTCGTAAGAGGCAAATATTTTCAAAATTGATTCTTTGGATGAAAGATAGGTACTTGGGCAGATAGGTATCCTTCATCAGGAAATCAGAGTTCAAAGAATATTTCACATAATCCATTGTTACTAGCACTGCCATGTAAAATTGATTTTACCAAGGAGGATTTGGGATACATTTATTTATGAGTTGGATTGTGGTACACATTATTACTGTAATTCAGTGTTCCTCACTTCTCCAGCACGATTGGAATAGATTAGTTCAATTATCAGACAGATTAAATTCATCTTTCACAGGCAGCAGAACAAAGGGGGCTAAAATCAACTGTACGAGAAGGAAATTGCGTTGACTATTTTGTCTGAGTCGTGCATTTGATCAGACTTTGAATGTGTAAGTGTAAATGAATAAGGATCATATCCTGTGGAGATATGCTTTAAAAATTGATACTGACAATCTCCCAATTTAGAGTAGCTCAGATGCCAGTGTTATGACAACCCCAACAAGATAAGCTTGCAGACTGAGGTCGGATCTGATGTCAAAGGAAAAGCAGAAAATACTGGAAACACTCAGCCAGTGCAGTCAGACTCTGTGACAAAGGAAAATCATCAATATTTGAAGAATATCTCTTCTTCAGTTCCTGCAGGCATTTGATAAGGTGCCACATCGAAGGTCACTGCGTAAAGTAAAAGCTGATGGTGTCAGGAGTGACATATTGGCCTGGATTGAAGATTTGACTCGCTAACAGGAAACAGAGAGTTGGCATAAATGGGTCTTTTTCTAGTCGGCAGGAGGCTACTAAGGGACATCAATAGATTAAGTGAGTGGGTAAAAATCAGGCAAATGGAGTACAATGTGGGCAAATGTGAAATTGTCCATTTTGGCAGGAAGAGTAAAATAGAAGCTTATTGTCCAAATCTTGAGAGATTGCAGAGCTCTCAGGTGCAGAGGGATCTGGGTGTCCAGGTACATAAAACACAAAAGGCTTGTACAAAGACGCAGCAAGTAATCAGGAAGGCTAATGGAATGTTATCGTTTATTTTGAGGGGAATTGAATACAAAAGTAGAGAGGTTATGCTTCAGTTGTATATGAGACCATGGGTGAAATTTTCCGGTCTCTCATGCCCTGCCTGCGCTAGCAGCGAGAACGGAGAATTTGGTGCTCAGCCAAATCTTCATTCACTGCAGTGGGACCGGAGAATCTCAGCCGTGGGCGAAATCGGAGAATTCCAGCCCACATCTGGGGTATTATGTGCAGTATTGGTCATCTTATTTAAGCAAAGATATAAATGTGTTAGAAGCAATTCAGAGAAGGTTCACTAGATTAATACCAGAAATAGGAGGATTGTCTTATGAGGGAAGTTTGGAGAGGTTTTTATCCACTAGAGTTTAGCAGAGTAAGAGGCAACTTGATCAAAACCTTTAAGTTGCTGAGGGGTCTTTACATGGTGGATGTGGAGATGATGTTTCCCCTTGAAGAAGAATCTAGAACTAGGGGTCACTGTTTGAAAATAAGGAGTCTCTTATTTAAGACAGAGATGAGGAGAAATGTTTTCTCTCAGAGAATCCTGAGTCTTTGGAACTCTCTTCATCAAAAGGCAGTGGAAGCAGAGTCTTTGACTATTCTTAAGGCAGAGTTAGATAGATTCTTGATTAACAAGGGGGTGAAAGGTCATTGGTTGGCAGGCATATAGATTTGAAGTTACAGTCAGATCAGCCATGATCTTATTGAATGGTGGAGTGGGGCCAAGTGGCCTACTCCTCATAATTTGGTTGTCTGTATGTTCATAAACACATGCAAATGAGCAAAAGGAAAAGACCAGAAATTTTATCAAGCCTGCCCCACAGTCATGATGGCTGAAGCATTGTGACTACACACTTTCACACATTGGGTGGGATTTTCCAGCCGCACTCGCCCCAAGATCAGAAAATCCCGCCCGAAGTCAACAGACCTTTGTGTGGTCTTGTCCCGCCCACTATGATTCTCATGGTGGGCGAGACAGGAAAATTTCACTCCTTTATCTCAACCATTGCCCCACCTCCCCACTAACCCCCCCATTCAACCCCCTCCCCCCCCCCCCCCCAACCCCAATCCCAATCCCACTATAATTTAATTTCCTAGGAGAAGTGAACAAATAAACAATATGGGAAATAAATACCCTGGGAACTGTCTGCACAGATCTTTATATTCTCTGGTAAATTCACACTGAAATTTAATACTTGCTACCAATGGGAATGACAAGGTCAATCGGACTGTTGCTTTGTGCGTGCCAACAGATTCTCCATACATCAGTTGCTGAGTTCTTTGGTTCTTATTCAAGTTAAGCAATCACTGTCACTGCTACAGGCAGAGATGAAAAGTGTCATTACTGGCAGCCAGGAATCACAGAGTAAATAGATCTTATAGATATTTCAAAGTCTTGGCCAGACCTGATCAATGATCCAATAGAAAGGTGAAGCAAAAGTGTTTGCTGTTGGATCACTGATGTTGATATGCTGTATAATGAAATACTAATCTGTGTCAGTGAAGGTAAATACGTCGATAGGTTTTATTTAGTAGACAGCTTCATTCGGGGAGTGAAAGTAAAGGAAGAGAAGTCCATTGTTTAATGAGTAGGTCAATTCAGGAATGGAAGGCTTACTGTCTGGCCAGTAACAGACCATGCACAAGTATTAAAGTTTAATGTTTATTTATTAGTTTCACAAGTAGGCTTACATTAACACTACAATTACTGTGAAAATCCCCCAGTCGCCACACTCCTGTTTGGGCACACTGAGGGAGAATTTAGCATGACCAATGCACCTAATCAGCACGTCTTTCAGACTGTGGGAGGAAACCGGAGCACCCAGGGAAAACCCATGCAGACATGGGGAGAACGTGCAAACTCCACACAGACAGTCACCTAAGGCCAGAATCGAACCCAGGTCCCTAGCACTGTGAGGCTGCAGTGCTAACCACTATGCCACCGTGCCACTTTGAAAGGCAGAGGATGCTTGATGGGCTGTATGGTGTACACCTGCTCCTATTTCTTGCGTACTTGTACAATGTGAGAATATCGCAGTTCGAAAGAGATGTTTTTTGCGGACACAATGTCACATTTGCCACATGAGAGTACAAATATAGACCGTCAACATGATACAATAGGGGTAGTCGATGATGACTTTTCAATTTCAGTATCTGAAATCACAGCTAAAACTTGGAAAACGTCACTGCTGTAAAGTTTACAAATGGACATTGAATGGACGGATACAATTTGACCAGTGTACAGAGGAGCAACTGGAACCATTCCACAATCGTCACAGTGATTTGTCAAGCGAGCAGCAGTACATCATGGGGTCATGATTCTTTGAGAGATAGAATTCTGACAGAATCCATACTGAACACATTGGAATAGTCACTATGAAATCCATAACAAGAGGTTGTGTTTATTGACCTAATCTATTCAGTGACCTCGAATCATCAGTAAACAGATGTACTATCTGCAGAAATAAGCCACCAAAAATCCCTTCGCATTTGAGATCATGGCCAATTTAACCATTTCAAGGAGTTCACGTTGACCTTTGCGAAAAGACAAATAACAATTTCTTGGTACTCATTGACAGCCACTCGACATGGATCAAAGTAAAGCACATGAGTCAAAAACTCCAATACCGAACAAACAATAGACAAGTTATGATTTACTTTTTCTTGCCATGGATTACCAGAGGGGCTTGTCTCTGATAATTGCCCTCTCTCTCATCCTGCTCTTATTCAAAATTTCATGACAAAATGGTATCAAACATATCCTCACTCCTCCTTATTTTCCAGCTTCAAATGGAGCAGCTGAAAGCTCTACTCGGATTGTTAAAAAAACACACAAGAAACAAATTTCAGCATGAAACAGCATCTGGCTAATTTTCTGCTGAAGCATAAAACAATCCCATGCTCCATAACAGGGTGCACACCCACTGAGCTGAGATGAAGGAAAGGTTAAAGGCTCTTTTCAGTCTGGTTCTACCAAACTGACTGTTAAAGTTGAACACAAACAGTACAGACAAGACAACAGTATGCCATGAAGTGAAAGGAATGCAGATTCAGGCAAAATGATCGCGCTTGTGGGTTGAGAGTGCCTCCCAAGTCACATAAATGGGATGTGGAAAATGTAGTGGAAGATGTGGAATCAAAAGATGCTTGGTTGACAGAAAGTTGAGAAATGTTCATCATTTGATCACTCAAACCAGCCTCCCATCCATTGACTCCGCCAGCACTTCCCGCAGCCTCAGAAAAACAGCCGGCATAATCAAGGATCCCACGCACCCCGGACATTCTCTCTTCCACCTTCTTCCGTAGGGAAAATGATATACAAGTCTGAGATCACGTACCAGCCGACTCAAAAACAGCTGCTTCCCTGCTGCCGTCAGACTTTTGAGTGAGCCTACCTTAAATTAAGTTGACCTTTATCTGCACCCTAGCTGTGACTGTAACATTATATTTTGCATCCTCTCCTTTCCTTCTCCCCTACGTACTCTATAAATGGTATGTTTTGATGTATGGCGCGCAAGAAACAATACTTTTCACTGTATCCCAATACATGTGACAATAATAAATCAAATCAAATCACATGATCCCAACAAGCTATGACCAAAACGAGAGCATGATCCACTTGATTGCAAGCTCATGCTACAGTTTAAACCAATTCAAACTTCAGTACCCAAGATATCAATTGAACAAAGCAAAAGTGGGCAGGATTTTCTGCGTAACTCCCTTGGCATTTTTCGCAATGGCAGCGGCAAGACCTTCAGGTCCCGCCACTGTCAAAAGATTCCTCCATTGTTCGCACCCTCCACCACTACCAGGAAACCCCTGGTGGCCGGTGGTGGGGGTGGGAGGAGGGTGGGGTGAGTGGTCACCGTCAGTAAGACTGGACTGCCCCGCCGACAGGAACTGCTGGGTAATTCCAGCCAGTGTCTTCTATTTGGTTTGTTATGATCTCAGCTGATACTGCTGGATGAATCAGATTCCAGAGGGAAACCTGACTTGATAGATCCTAACTTTTTTCTTAAACCATGAGGAGAAGTTACTGAACAGATTCACAGGAGTCTACTGATGAACATTTGATGTAAAGAATAAATTATTTATGAAACGAAACAAAGAATTATATTACACCAGACAAAAGGGTTGGAAAACCTTCAATACAAACACAAGAAATGACTCAAATATTCACTATTACGTCACCCTAGGTATCTCCTTACAGACACATACAAATTTAGAATTATAAAATAATTTACCATATCTCTCTTATATTCTAATATTTGAGGTAGCTATGTGGTATATGTGAACCAACTGGTGAACTGTGGTCAGCAACATCATACTCCAAAGTAGAGGACAGGTTCAACCAAAGCAGATTCTATGGATTTCTCAACAACCCATCCAGTTCTTACCATACCATCTCACTGAAGCTCTGTCTTTCTCACAAGAGTTTCCAATTGACACGTTTGAAAAATTCGCCTTGGAATTTTCTCCAAAAGTCACTCCCATTCAGATGGCTTCAACAAGAATCCACCTTCAGGGTTTCATAGAATCATAGAAACCCTACAGTGCAGAAGGAGGCCATTTGGCCCATCGAGTCTGCACCGACCACAATCCCACCCAGGCCCTACCCCCACATATTTACCCGCTAAGCCCTCTAACCTACGCATCTCAGGATTCTAGGGGGCAATTTTTTAACCTGGCCAATCAACCTAACCCGCACATCTTTGGACTGTGGGAGGAAACCGGAGCACCCGGAGGAAACCCACGCAGACACGAGGAGAATGTGCAAACTCCACACAGACAGTGACCCAAGCCGGGAATCGAACCCAGGACCCTGGAGCTGTGAAGCAGCAGTGCTAACCACTGCGCTATTGTGCCGCCCTTCAAATTCAATTTCTGAGATTCCTATTCCCTGGATCTCCAAGTACACTTATGCTTCACCTTCCAAGCACCTGTGATGATACTGTGCTATTGATATGTTTTATGTTTCTCTTGAAAAGTTCAGTTCTTTTGTATAGAGACTCGGTATGTCTGGAAGGAATGCAGCTCAGATGGTATTTGTACAAGAAGTTCTTCTGGCGTTTCAGACTAGGTGTACAGAGCCATGTGATATTAGGATTAATGGGAGGAGCTAAGCTAGAGAATCAGTTTCACTTTCATTTTCATTTTTTTAAAAGTGTGTTGCTGAGTGGAGCTGTTTAAGGAAAAGGCTCTCTCTCTGCAAAGTCTTTCTGTGAAAATTCTCTCTGCAACTTCAGGACTTTCTACATTAATTTAAAGCAAGTATGCTTGGGTTTGCTAACTGTACTTAAAGTGGGTTTAAGTCTATGGGAAGACTACTGTTTACTTGGAACTGAAATAGTGATAAGTTAGAAATTAAAGGATTTTTTCATGTTTAATGATTGTTCAGAATTAAGCTATGTTGAGTTATACTCAAATTGAGTTATGAATAAAGCTTGTTTTGATTTTAAAAATCCCTAATTTGTCAATGGAATCACTCCTGGACCGAAGCATCCTTTCCTCATATTTATTCCAAAATCATTACTGGGGTCTAGCCTGGCTTCATAATATACCTTGGGTTTTGGGTCCGGGATCCTAACACACCCTTTCAAATTTTCAGCAATGCCAAGCAGAACACCATTCTCCTAAAGGGTACCTTTGCCCCTACTACTTCAAGTTTGTTCTCCGCAGCTCTTTCTTTTACCTGGAATCCTTTTCTCTGCTCCTGCTGTTTATCTTGAGGCAATGGGGTGCATCTCTGATCCCTGCCCCAGTCCCTGCTTGGGACTTTCTTCTGGGACCTCTTTCTGTCCCAATCCCGGGGAGGCAATGGCCTAGCGATATTATCGCTAGACTATTAATCCAGGAACTCAACTGATGTTCTGGGGACCTGGGTTCAAATCCTACCACGGCAGATGGTAGAATTTGAATTCAATTTTTTTTAAATCTGGAATTAGGAATCTACTGATGACCATGTCAATTGTCGGAAAAACCCATCTGGTTCATTAATGTCCTTTAGGGAAGGAAATCTGCCTTCTTACTTGGTCTGACCAACATGTGACTCCAGAGCCACAGCAATGTGGTTGACTCTAAACTGCCCCCTGAAATGGCTTAGCAAGCCATTCAGTTCAAGGGCAACTAGGGATGGGCTATAAATGCTGACCAGCCAGCGACGCCCATGTCCCACAAATGAATTTTTAAAAATTCCCTGATTTGGGATCTTCTTCTTGGTTTGGGATCATCTCCCTGTTCCCCTTCCCATGTCCTGTTCCCTAGTACACCTTCTCTCAATAGTGCTGCACTTCAGATCACCTGACCTCCAGTGTTACGCTGTTTCACTTCTTCCCTTTTCGCTTCTGCGCATGTGGTTCCCAGCCTGGGGAATGTAAAAACACTAACTATGCGTGAGGGGCCCTTTCCCTGCCGACACATACCCAGGATGCCCAAGACCCACTGGGAACTGCACTTCCTGGCCTCACAACTCCTGATTTCAAAGTAAGGCAAGTTTCTGGGTTTCCTAATAGGTTGATATCCATTATAAATATAAATATCTATACAACACATTTAAATGCAGTTTTTTTTCAGAGGGAGGCTATTACTCCAAATGGCACCAGTATGATGGTAATCTTTTCAAGTGAACCGAAATGTTAAAATGAAAGTTTCTTGTCATTTGGAGGAAATGAAAAACCTACAAGTGGGGGGGAAAAAAACCCAACAGGATGATCCTTCATTTCTTTTGAGTGTTGCGTTTTCGGGTGGCCCACTGATAGCCTCTAGCTTTACTCTCCTTCATGCACCACTAAGTGAGTACCTTCTGCTTAGTCACCTTCATAATTATGGGGGAGCTATCCTTGAAAAGAAGTCCTTGACATGTTTGTATGTTCAATCGAATGTTTTCTATACCAGTTGCACTCGCACTGATAAGGGAAGGTTACTTAAAGTGGCCTGTTAGTGCTGATACCCCGAATTAAACGTGATCATATTCATAAAATAGCAACCATTTGCACTTCAGGATAATGTCATATCAGTTGTCTACATAATCACATTCATTATCTGACTATTATAAGTTTGTTCCATAAACATTCAAAGTGATTGAGCAACTCCTAATTACTGTTGTCTTTAACTGCAGTTTCAATGTAGCCCAAAATAATTGTCAAGATGTAATTGAAGCTGTAATAATTATAAAATGCACCCTATTAACACAGCTCTAAATTTGCTTCAGGTTTATTTGAATTATGAATTATGCTGTATGAATTGTCATCCAGATTAGAAAATCACTAATTATATGTCTGAGGATAATTAGAGACTTTACATCAAATAAACGTTATCGCACCATGAACTAGCTCCAAGCTTTGCTGAAGATTAGTTATAAAACTTGCAAAATAGAAACCTCAAGCAGTAGCTCACCAAACTCATGCTGAGCCGTGTAACGTATGCGAAATGTATCAATCCTGCTGTCGTAATGATCACGTGCACACAGCAACAAACTATCCCAAAGCTTCTCCTATGGGCCCGATTTTACCAAAGCTTCGTGCCCGAAATCGTGGTAAAGTTGGGCGTCGGGCCTATACTGCGATCTGCACCTGATTCCGAGCAGATCGCAGCTTTACCGACAGCTGATTCGGGCATGGGTCCGGTCCGCACCCGAATCAGGTGGCCCGACAATTTAAGTGCATTTGCATGCATTTAAATCGACTTAATGAACCGCGCACCCAACCTTACCGCCAAATCCCACTTTACCGTCTTCTGGCCCATTCTGCGTCCGCGCTGTAAGCGACCTGCAAAATAAAAGTCTGAAGTCGTCGTTGCAGCTTCCGAAGAGCGGGGTCAGAGCCTCCAACGCCTCTCTGACCCAGGTCATCCTCTGGTTGGGGGGGGGGGGGGGACCCAGATCATCCTCTGGTCGGGGGGGGGGGTTCCGCTGCCAGTCTGCGGCCGATCGGTGGGGAGGGAGGGGGCAGGGGGTTCCGCCGCCACTCTGCGGGCGATCCCTCTTCCCCACCGGAGGAACGAATCCCTCCTGCCGGAGTGGACGTGCGGCCATGCCATCCCATAAAACCTTCAGGATGAAGTGATTCCTCGCTAAGAAGATGAAGCAGAACCGGCCGATTCCACAGTGGATTCGCATGAGAACTGGCTACAGGATCAGTACAAGTCCAAGAGGAGACACTGGAGAAGGACCAAGCTGGGCCTGTAAAGGGATACACCATCACTGGTACACTACCAGCCACAGCCATCTCTCCCGCTCTCTTGCCCCTGCAGGGCAGGGTAATCTGAATATATATCCCCCCATCCATATTTTGAAATATTTTCCCAAATTTTTGACTGTCAGGTTTTTAGTTCTTGCGATTATAATTTTGACAGTATCTTCCAAAGGGAATTCCTCTAATTCTGTGCAATGTTCAGATGAAAACAAGATGAAAGAAAGGATCCAAGGCTGCTCCAGAGGCAGAGTAGCTGCACCCAATGTTGTCCATGCAAATCACATTCATAAGTAGGGGCACATCTGCCATGGAATGTGAGAGAAGAATTGCCAATACAAACTTCTTTTCACTATGGTTGATTTCCCAGATTTAGTAATCTCCTTGAATCTTATTTCCAACCAAGTTCCACCTCGGGGATAATTCTTCCAAGTTCACCACATGACTCTGAACATTTGAGCACCTGGCTCATGGCAACAGGGACATCAGCAATCCCGTTACAGATCATAAATGTATTATACAGGTCACTAATTGCTCACTAGGACACTGTAGTTTAATTACCTTTCCCATAGATAATTAGGCAGCACAAAGAAGATGCTACATTATTTTCAGTTTGCCAGATTCTCCCAAGTCCATCCTCCCCCCCTTCCTCCCCCCCCCAACCAGAGGTCCATCTGAGCCCGCCCCCCTCTCCGGCAGAT
The DNA here is from genome assembly GCF_964213995.1 of Mustelus asterias. Lineage (NCBI taxonomy): Eukaryota > Metazoa > Chordata > Chondrichthyes > Carcharhiniformes > Triakidae > Mustelus > Mustelus asterias. Next base: position 62,100,517 of record NC_135818.1, on the reverse strand, counting down.
GCCAGCGGAAGGCCAGGAAGGTGCTGCAGGCTCTCAAAGGACTGCAGGTTGGAAGGATGGTGGAGGGAGACCAGCGATCAAGGTAGGTTGGGGGTGTGCTCTGCCAGGTGGGGCCTGCCTCCCAGGGAGGTCCGATCCTGGGGGGGTCTGCCGGGGGGGCCTGCCTCCCAGGGGGGGTCTGATCCAGAGGGGGGGGGGCGGTCTGCCAGGGTGGTTAGCAGGGGGTTCTGCGAAGGATGGTCGAGGAGGCTGGGCTTCGGAGGTTCCCCTGCAGAATAGAAATCCGCTTCGGATTTTTATTCTGCAGGTCGCTTACAGCACGGATCCGGAACGGACCAGAAGACGGTAAAGTGGGATTTGGTGGTAGAGTTGGGCGCGCGGTTCATTAAGTCGATGCATTTAAATCGTTGGGCCGCCCGATTCGGGCGCGGACCGGACCCGCGCCCGAATCGGGTGTTGGTAAAGCCGCGATCTGCTCGGATTCGGGTGCAGATCGCGTTAAAGGCCCGACGCCCAACTTTACCGTGATTTCGGGCGTGAATCTTTGGTAAAATAGGGCCCTGTGTGACTTCAAGAAGAAATTTGATTTTGCTCTTGGGGCTAAAGGGATCAGCAAACTGAATTTGATGGTCAGCCATGATCCAAAATTAATGGTGGAGCAGGCTCGATGGGCCGAATTGCAAACTCCTGCTTCTATTTTCAATGTTTCTATGTGTCAATGTCTTATCAATTACATTGTTACAGTTTGTTAATGCCAATTACATTGTTAAGGGAAACAGGTGATGGGTATTTGAATACGCGTTCCCATATAAATAGGGGATAACTGGGGCACCGAGTGGGGATGTGGAGTGTTGACACACTGAACAAAGTCAATAAAAAGTCTCAGCAAATAAAGGTCTTAGTTTGGACATCACAAACTGGTGTGGATTCCATTAACAGGGGTACGAACCAGCCATTGCTGATAACCCAGAGGAACAGGCAATTCTCAACTCTATCCCAGGTGCATTTGCAACACATCCGCATGACCAAACCCAAAAATATTAGCAGACAGGTACATGCTCCCATAAAGCTGACAGTACATTATATATTCAAAACATCATCAAGTCACAGCTAAAGAAGGGCGTTATTTGCAAACATCAGAATTTTTTTTAGAAATCAGTTTGAGGAAGAAGCAAAAAAGTTTGAAAATAATTGGCGCTTAATCTAAAATGCTGTGAGCTCCTACGCTCAGAAAAACGAACAATTGAAGTTATTTTGTAGAAGACTGACTTTAAATAGGAATTTAAAAATGTATTCATACAGCTGTGAAAAGACAGTACATTTTGTTTGACTAAAGACAAGCTTGAAGCCTTGAAAATGCCTGGCAGAAATCCAATCCGAACTTTCCAAAACACTTGTAACGGAGTTTGAAAAAGATCTGCTAAAAAAAAAATCAAAGACACGTTTTAGTGACTGTCTCTTTCAAAGGAGGTTAAGTTGCAAACATCAAGCAGTTGGAAATTGATTTCAAGGAGAGAAAAGGGACAAATAGAAGAGATACGGGAAAGATCCGGTCCCCTTTTCCACAGTTACAAGCTGCAAGGTTGAAAGGTTTTGTTTAATCATGAAAGCTGGCTTTTGCTTCAGTCAAAGTTGAAGGAGAGATTTCAAAAGGAATTTGAAGCAAAAACGTTTAAAATGGCGTTTGGCTTTTCCTTTCAATCAAGGAAGCTTTCTGGAAAGGAGACATGAAAAGTGACACGTCTGCCTGCAAGGTTTTCTCTGCCCTTCCAAACAGAAAAGTTAACCCTTTCTGCTGACGGCTGTTTTTTTAAAATTCATCAGGCTATATTTATATTGTTAAGTGTAAATGTATTGTGCACTGCACTCTTCAATTCAAATATCTAAATTTAGAGATAAACTAAGACAAAGTAAGCCATGGGGCAGCACGGGTGGCACAGCGGTTGGCACTGCTGCCTCACAGCCCCAAGGATCTGGGCTCAATTCCTGGCTTGGGTCTGTGCAGAGTCTGCACATTCTCCCTGTGTCTGTGCATAGCTTTAACCTGTAAATGCACAAGTTGTGTTTTCCCTAAATTGGTGAAAGAACGTCTTTATATTTGGTGACAAAGATTTTAAAAAAAACTATCCTCAGTATGTGAGTATCTCGATTACATTGAAGTTGAGAAAAGAAAAGAGAATTTACCAAGATGTCCCTCTTTGGATGGATAGATCCCTTAGACTCCTTGACGGAGGACTGGACACATTACATGGAGCGCCTTGGGTATTACTTGCAAACGAACAGAATAGGTGAAGAGACGAAGCCCGACGCATTTCTTCTGCGCGCATGTGGAACTCAAACTTGTAGGTCGGAACTCTATCACCTCACCCGCCACGGAATCAGCGTGGGCGAGGGTCCAACAACGGAGATCTCCGTTGACCTCGGGCGGGAATTTTCAGTCTCGCCTGAGCGAGGCCACAACATCCCACCCATAACCTGTTTTGCACGGCAAATACGCCCATATTGCGGTGGGAAGATGTTGTAAAATCAGACGCGAATGGCGCCCATTTTTGTGTCCGTTGCAATTTTACTACACCTGGATTTCTGGCCTCTCACCGGAAGTGAGCGAAAGGCTGAATAATTTATTTAAATTTATATAAATATTGATTTCAATGTGTTTAGCGAGCCCAGCGCTCAATCATCCGGGTCCGCTTGCCTTTACGGCCTCACTGGAGAGAATCTCTCACCTGCTCTCAGAAAACACCTGCTCTCAATGAACGGGGAACAGTCATGTTGGCCTCGCCGGTGGAACAAGAGGGCATTGAGGCCCCCCGGAGGAATCTGAGTGCAGGACCGGTGTGCCCCTTGGGCAGTGCCAGACTGGCAGTGCCACTCTGACACCTTCGCAATGCCAGCCTGGCACCAGGGCAATACCCACTGAGCACCTGGGCACTGCCCACTGGGCACCTGGGCACTGCCTACTGGGCAGTGCCAGGATGCGGGGCCAATGTGGGGGTCGGGGTCAATGGGGGCAGGCAAATGGGGAGGGAGGGGAGGCCACTGCCACTCTGCATGTGATCAGTGAGGGAGGGAAGGAGGGGGTGGCCCGCTGCCACTCTGCGTGTGATCGGTAGGGGAGGGAGGGGGGCATGTACTTTTCAAGCCATGAGGTAACCGACCTGGGGTACCGTGAAGATGTACAAGGATTACACCCCATAGAAGACAAGGTCAAGGCCACAAAGGAGGCACCAAATACTTATCTGAGCTCAAGCCATTTTTGGGAATGGTAAATTACAATGGGCGTTTTTTGTACCAAACTTGTCGACCTTATTGCCCCCTTGCAAGTTCTGCTACAGAAACACCAGCATTGGACTCTCCAGAAATAAGCAACAGTGTAAAACAATTGCTGCATTCTTCAAAGTTGTTTGTATATGTGGACCCATCTAAGGAACTGGTATTTCTCCATATGGTTTTGATGTGGTGTTGCCCCAGAAGATGACAACGGATCCGAAAGGCCAATAGGTTATGTCTCTGGAGCCCTCTCAGAGGCTAAAAAGGCTACTCACAAACTGAGAAAAGAAGGATTATCAATAGTTTATGTCAAGAAATTCCGCTGGTACTGATGTGGTCGGCACTTACCGTCATTTCAAGCCACAAGCCTCTCTTGGGTCTTTATAAAGAAGACAAGTCATGATTTATATCAGTCAACACGGTTGTTTATGGTGGATGACGCCATGTAGGTGAGAATTTTGGCCATGAGTCGAGTAGGGTCCCTGGAATCATTGTCTATGTAACTGGATGCCGTCTTATCAAGTGGATGTAGAAGGAAGGATCGTCTGAAAGCACATAGACCATTTAAGAAAAAGCGCCAGCTTTGCCGTCAGGAAGTATATTGCCAACAGGAAATGTTGCCGAGTGTTTTAGCACGGAAGTGCTTGGTCGTCGGTGACAGGCACGACTGATGTCTCCATGGAAACAGATCGAATTGAACTGCCAGTGCCTGAAGATGTGCCTGTCATTATGGTGCTGGCTGACAGCAATCCTGTGGAAGCGGCCCAGACAGAAGAGTTATGCCACTCCACAAGGATTTGGAAACCCTCTGAATGACTTGATTTATAATGGATGAAATTCATGTACTAAATGTTTAATTATCTGAGACTGTGTAAATTGAGTATTGACATTTGTATTAAAGGGACTTAGAGGGGGAAGGATGTGGTGATTGCCCCTTTAAAGGATTAAATGGCAGAGTATGGGTCACATGACCTGGGGAAACCAATTGGGGAGCAGGGTGGGGGGGATAACGCTGGTAAGCGTGGTACCAATACTCAGAGTCATCTCGGGAGCTGACTGCAGGTACGAGGCTGCGAGCCTCTGGATAGTTTCAACCTGCAAATAAGCAAGTTGTGTTTTCCCTAAACGGGTGAATGAGCATCTTAACAGTTTCCCTCTCTCGTGAATAATGATAGTGCAGCAAGAATTCCTGCGGTTTTGAAAATTAAAGCACAGCGTGGTGAGAATTTGGATGAAAGACTTTGCCTTTCACAAACTTGGCCTTAATCAATCAGGCCATTTGCTATCTTCCAAGATAAAGTGCTTAAGAGCAGGAAACATGGAAATTACCTCTGAAGTTATTGCAAGGGCTTTAGTCTCCTGTATAATATCAATGCTCCATTTACAACCACCAACCTTGGGAATAATTGTTTCTAAGATTGGAATTGATAAAATAAATTGATATGAATTGCTACTTTAAACACTCGAAGAGATATTTTCCTGAAGTTTAAGGGGATAAACAAATTTTCAAGCTAATTAGAAGACAGCCTAGATGTTTCCTGGATATCAATGAAATAAAGGCCATCATTTCACATTCCTCGGACGGGAGCAACCCCAACCCGTAAACATGTGAAATCAGGTGAAAAGGCATTGGGCATGAATCCCATACAATGTAGGCACACCCATAGTGCTGTGATTTGATTTTACTATTGTCACATGCATTGGGATACAGCGGACATGCCAAATTTCCTGAGCCTCCTGAGAAAGTAGAGGGGCTGGTGGGCTTTCTTAATTATAGCGTCTACCTGGAGGGATCAGGAGAGGTTGTTGGTGATCTGAAAACCTAGAAACTTCAAGCTCTCAATCATTTCCACTTCATCACCATTGATATAGACAGGGGTTTGTCCTCCACTACGTTTCCTGAAGCCCACGACTTTCTCCTTCATTTTGTTGACATAGAGGGAGAGATTATTGTCATTGCACCAGTTCACCAGATTCTCTCTCTCTTTCCTGCACTCCGTCCCATCATCATTTGAGATCTGATCTACTATGGTGGTGTCATCAGCAAACTTGAAAATTGAGTTGGAGGGGAATTTGGCCACACAGGGAGAGTATTCCAGAATACAGGAATGGCACTATAGTTTCAAGTCAGGATCGTGTGTGAGGGGACTTGCAGGTGTGGGTGTTCCCATGTGCCTCTGACCTCGTTCTTCAAGGTGGTACAGTCTATGTGTTCAGGAGGAGCCTTGGTGAGTTGTCCTGTGAATCTCCTGAGATTCATTTGTGACTGAATAAGGACCTCACAGGTACAGACCGTGATTTTGCGCGATAATAGATTTACTAAACAACACAAGTTAAATCATATGGTATTTAACACAGACAGCAGAATACAGTGGTGTCTTCTGCAACTCCAGTCCATGCCTCTCAGATATTGTGGCACTGTCTCTTCAAGTGTTCAGTTGAGTGATGATCTTTGATCTTCGTTCTCTCGTTGTGCACCGATATATCAAAGCACCTCACCTTGTAGCTTCTTTTCCAGTCATTAGGGCATTTTCCAATCTCTCTTACATCACTGGCGGAATCTGATGTTAGTCCACAGAAACTTGCTGGTTTTCTCTGTGCATCTTAACAATTCTAACAACAGATTTCAAAGGTCACAATCTTGCAGAGCATTTGAAAGCATTTCCTAGTAGAACAGGTTCTAAACATTTTGAGATATGTAAATCCATTTGCTTTCCCAGTGATGGAGGGAATGAACAAACTGAGTCTTCCGACACTGTGTAAAACTTCAACTAAAACAACTTTATTCAACGTGCATGAGGGAGAGCAGAACTCGTGGCTGTAATTCCAGCTTGCTTCTGAGCTACTCTGCTAACCTTCAGTCCTTACATATTCTTATACTTTTTTGCGTTACAAAGTGCTACATTTCGATTAGGTCATCAGATTGTTACTTTGAATTGGTTGCAGTTCTGTTTTCGATCGCATCATACAGATCCATTGTTCTGTGTGCTTTAACTTTAATTGTTTTCTGGACATATCCAGTCCACCTATTTACAATATTAAAGTGCTGTGTTTGTCAAACTGATTTTATTGCTGTGTTAATTGTCCCATCTCCCTGATACTTGATTAGTTTTCCAAAGGCACAATGGCTCCTCTAGACATTGTGGAGTCTCGATAAGTGATAAGTGATATTATTTTATTGTTGCTATAACCGCAGAAAGATCTCACCTAGGGTGTGACTGTTAGTGCCGTCTGAGATGTAGTTATTTGTATTTTGTCCTGTCTGCCTGCAGTGAGTGTGGATACTACAGTCAGGCTGTCTGTTTCACCCTTTCCATTCTTTCCTCTCCTACTGCAGCGCACACTCCCTGGGTTTGTCCTACTACACCCAGGCATTGTTACATAGAGTTAGACCATTACTTTGTTTCTCAACATAATAACTTGTTCCTTTAACTTCCACACGTGTTATAAATTATACTACTATGTGATTGCCATTTCAACACATGTTCCTACCTCAGTTTGTTCAACCTCATTATTTAACAATAACATCCTGACATTTCCCAGACAAGATTAACCATCATACTTTGCAATCTGGCCTTGGCATAAAAAGACAACCATAATCAAAACCGTAAGGGCAGCATGGTGGCACAGTGGTTAGCACTGCTGCCTTACAGTGCCAGGGACATGGGTTCCATTCCAGCCTCAGGTGACTGTCGGTGTGGAGTTTGCATGCTCCCCTCCGTATCTGCGTGGGTTTCCTCCGGGTGCTCTAGTTTCCTCTCACACTCTAAAGATGTGCAGGTTAGGTTGATTGGTCATGCTAAGCTGCCCTTTAGTGTCAGGAGGATTAGCAGGGTAAATAAGTGGGGTTATGGGGATGGGTGAGATTGTTGTCGGTGCAGGTTTGATGGGCTGAATGGCCTCCTTCTGCACTGTAGAGATTCTGATTCTATCATAAAAAGATCAGAAAATTAAACTGCTGAACTCGACAGGAGGACAAGACCAACACACTGGTAAGAAGCAGGTTGGTCATTTAAATAGTACAACGAGGCTGAGTGCCTTTACTGTAACAGACGCTCTACTTTAAAGTATGGGCAGCTGGATTTCCCAGGCCTGAGGAAGCTCCACCGTTTAAAGAAGGAGAGAGGGAGGAAGTCGCGGGGTGGCATGGTAGTACAGTGGTTAGCACTGTTGCTTCACAACACCAGGGACCCAAGTTAGATTCCCGGCTTGGGTCACTGTGCGGAGTTTGCACATTCTCCCCGTGTCTGTGTGGGTTTCCTCCCACATTCTGAAAGACGTGCTGGTTAAGTGCATTGACCCGAACAGGCGCCGGACTGTGGCGACTAGGGGAATTTCACAGTAACTTCATTGCGGTGTTAATGTAAGCTTTACTTGTGACTAATAAATAAACTTTAACTTTTGAGTCCTGAAACAGCTACCTTTACAGCATTGTTCCTGGACCAGTAGGAGCAGGACTGCTCCCAGCAAGTCTTACAACCTAAACACCATCGTCCCGCACATGATTTGTTTCTCTGCACCCCTCAAGGTGAACCTCAGACCGCTCTCCCTCCTCCATTCCACTGCAGACAAGCAGTTGACTCCCCCCGCCCCCCCCCCCCCCACCCCCGCCCACCCGCCGCCCCCTCAGGTCACTGTCTTTGTGGAGTTTGCATGTCCTCCCTGTGTCTGCGCGGGTTTCCTCCGGGTGCTCCGGTTTCCTCCCACAGTCTGAAGATGTGCAGGTTAGATGGATTGGCCATATTAAATCACCCCTTAGTGTCCCAAGATGTGTGGGCTAGGGGGATTAGCGGGGTAAATACATGGGTTACAGGGATAGGGCCTGGATAGGACTCTTTTGAAGAGGCAGTGCAGATTGGCTGAATTGCCTCCTTCTGCACTGTAGAGATTCTCTGATCATGTTCACTGAGAGTAGCACAGGTTCAGAACCACACGTCCATCCCATGCTGATTAAATGAACCATGATCACTCTCAGACTCTCCTTGTAATGTTAGCTGGCTGGTGTGGAAGCTGAATAGACCTCGTAGGTTTCTGCTGGACTATGATCTCCCCTTCAGACTATCTGTGCATCATTCCAACATTATATTTAGAATGCTGGGTGGTGCTCTAGTTTCACAGCTAGTGGCCTGAATGTCCAGATCTACTAAGTTAATGCTCCTATCCCTCAATTTAGGCTGGAGCAATGAGGAGGCTAAAACACTCTTTCCTCTCTTCTCCTAGAGTTATAAACCTCCATCTAGCATGATTACATTTACTAAGTAAACTTATTATTTAATAAAAGTTCTTGTCTCTAAGCTTAAAAACCAGGCAATTGGCTCTAAAACCTCTGAATTGGTTCTGTAGCTCTGTCTTCAGCATGCAGCTTCTATTGCTTATCATGCACGTAATTCTGCGTTTCAGCTGCAGCAACTCATTTTTAGATATGCCTGGTGCTCGTCCTAGATGGGGCTACCTGAACCACAGTTGTTCCCCTGACTTGATGGAGCACTTCAGCGGTCACGGGCATTCGGCCTCTGATATTCGGGTAAGCGTTCTCCAAGGCGGCCTTCGCGACACACGACAGCGCAGAGTCGCTGAGCAGAAACTGATAGCCAAGTTCCGCACACACGAGGACGGCCTCAACCGGGATATTGGGTTCATGTCACACTATTTGTAACTCCCACAGTTGCGTGGACCTGCAGAGTTTCACTGGCTGTCTTGTCTGGAGACAATACACATCTTTTTAGCCTGTCTTGATGCTCTCTCCACTCACATTGTTTCGTTTCTTAAAGACTTGATTAGTTGTAAGTATTCGCATTCCAACCATTATTCATGTAAATTGAGTCTGTGTCTTTATAAGCTCTGTTTGTGAACAGAATTCCCACTCACCTGAAGAAGGGGCTTAGAGCTCCGAAAGCTTGTGTGGCTTTTGCTACCAAATAAACCTGTTGGACTTTAACCTGGTGTTGTTAAACTTCTTACTGTGTTTACCCCAGTCCAACGCCAGCATCTCCACATCTTGATGCTGGATAGCATTGCGAGGGACATGCCAAGCTATGAGAGTATAGATTGTGGATGAATACAATTCCTCTGTTGTTGATGCCTCACAGAAGCCCAATTTTGCTGCTGGATCTGTCTGAGTTCATCTCCTTTAGCAGGCTGCTGGGTGGTGCTACATAATACAACGACAGTGTCCTGGTGTGAAGATGTGACTTTGTCTTCACAAAAACTGCGTAGTGGCAATAGTTTTATTGCTCAGTAGCTCAGCACAATCATTAAACATCCTGCCTTACTCAGCCGCTCGTCTTCCCAACCCTATGTTTCCAGCTCTGCCCTATAATCACAAGCTCCAACCTCACTTTCTATTAACCCAAGGACAATTCTGACAATTCTCGCTGCCATTAGTACAGCGAGTACTGCTGATGAGTGGAGATATAGATTCAGAGCTATTATAGAATCCCTACAGTGCAGAAGGAGGCTATTCGGCCCATCAAGTCTGCATCGACCACAATCCCACCTGGACCCTATTCCCGTAACCCCTCATATTTACCCTGTTGATCCCCTCGGGTCGCTCGGGTCAATCTAGCATGGCCAATCAACCTAACCTGCACATCTTTGGACTGTGGGAGGAAACCAGAGCACCCGGAGGAAACCCGCACAGACACGGGGAGAAGTGCAAACCGTGACCCAAGACTGGAATTGAACCCGGATCCCTGGTGCTGTGAGGCAGCCGTGCTAACCACCGTGCCACTGGATTATAAGGACAGTATGCACCATCGCTCCCTTTAAGATTTAGTTGATCTACGCAGCACATTGTATCATGAAACAAGGCTTGTCTGATGTCCTTTAGCCAGCTGCACACCTGTGAAGGTGAGTGAGAACTTTAGTATTGCTAATTTGCTGGCCAGGAAAAGAAGATTGCCCAGTTTTAGAATCCAGGGTGTTTGATTATGAAAATAAATGACGACAATCTTGTTCAAAAGAAGCAGTTAAACATCCGAACATGGCAAGGTACCAATGAATCTCTTGCACCATTTACAGTCATGGTATCTTTGACCCCCTGTCAGTTCATTCTAACAATTGTAAAGTACATGAAAATGGGTCGAATGAGAATAAGAACACGTTCCAAAAGGTATTCTCTATGCTCTGGAGCAATCTGATATACGACACTAGCTGAGAAGTGATTACAACGCAGTGCACCGAGGAGATATTGTTATTCATGATAAAGGGGTTCAGTATAGGTTCCTAATGCAGCCTGAACAGATGGTCCTAAAACAGTGGGAGAGATGCATATTTATCTCGTTCCTGTGCTTATCTTGTTTGTTAGACTGAATTGATGAATTCATCCAATCACCTTTGCAAAACACATATTAATTAAAATGAAATGTTAAGATGCTGGCTTTGTACTTAGAGCTGTCACTGGTAAAATTTACATTGATGACATTTACAGAATCATACAGTGCAGAAGAGGCCCTTCAGCCCATCGAGTCTGTGCCAACAGGCGAGAAACACCTGAACTCCCAACTAATCCCATCCATCAGCACTTGGCCCATAGCCTTGAATGTTATTGGCAGCATGGTGGCACAGTGGTTAGCACCGCTGTCTCACAGCACCAGGGACCCGGGTTCAATTCCCGGCTTGGGTCACTGTCTGTGCGGAGTCTGCACCTTCTCCCCATGTCTGTGTGGGTTTCCTCCAGGTGCTCCAGTTTCCTCCCACAGTCCGAAAGACGTGCTGGTTAGATGTATTGGCCGTGCTAAATTCTCCCTCAGTGTACCCAAACAGGCGCTGGAATGTGGCAATGAGGGGATTTTCACAGTAACTTCATCGCAGTGTCAATGTAAGCCTACTTGTGACACTAATAAAAGTAAATGTTCATGCAGCAGCATTGGTTTTAGAATTCACTGCTCCAACTATGGTCGTTGCAAATGGATAGCGGTCATTTCCAGTTGTGGCTGCATGTATCATTCCCTTTTCTGACACCTCATGCAAGCTGAGCTGGTTACTCCAGCTGCAGGCATCGCGTCCAAGGAGCCGTCGGGGGAAATGGTTATTACATTTATCATGAATCTGTATATTCCAGTCAGGAGCTGCCATGGTTGAAAGTCCCTTACATGCGGCAGATGGTGGGTGCGTTGTAAAACGTGTTCAGCCAAGGGAGTAGTGATGAATCTCTTCTTGCAGAACTGCTGGTCTGTAAAACAGAACCAATTCCTCAGGTGATGTCGAAGGGAACGGTGTGACTGAAATAAATTCCTGCCACATCATCACGTCACATCATTCCCAGTTGCTTTAGATTGTGTTAATGGATTAAGAACAAAACATGAACAGTGCCATTGAATGACATAGGTAAAAATAAATATTATTTAAAAATCGTTCAATATCGAGAGAAAATGTACATGTCAAAACTCATTGGTGTGTACAGGATAGATGAGCATATTTGTTCCAGTATTCAAAGTTATTGAGCTCTGGTATGCTCACAATAGCGGCTACAGCTAAATTTCCCAAATAGATCAATATTTTATTTATAACATTCTTTATTAGAAATATAATTGTAAAACTGTATCTTTTAACAGATATGATTCCCAACCAGTTCATTCCCGTGTTTACTATCCCATTCATATTTAGCTGTAAAATATAAATGTGTGTGAATGATAAACTTACCACAGTGATATAATTTCCATTCTATTCTGACATCTCACAAAGCAAGCCATTGAAACATTTTGAGTTGGACATTTATTCCATGTTCTTTATAATCAGTTCAGCGTTCTAATGTTTACTGACTGAAAGAAGCGGGGCATCTTTCAGCAATCAGATATGTCCTTCATATCCTCCTGTCCTTGGCTTACCTTCAATGTCTTCAGCATTGCTTCTTGTTGACCTTCTCCCAGCTCCACATAGTGCTGAACCCAGCATTTACATCCTCAGCAGTTGTTTCGCCAGGTACTCCGAATGGGTAAATCAATAGTCGGTCAGGAATACAATGCTTGCGATGGAGAAACAGCCAGAACACAGCTGGAGGCCGTCCCTTGGTCCCAGTTTCTGTCAGAATCTCCACTCACCCCAAACATGCTGCATTGGTGGTGGAGAGGTGGGGGGCGGGGGGGGGGGGGGGGGGGGGGGGGGTGGCAGCAGTTTCTGAGAATTTCTTTGATTTCTATCGACTAGGCAGCTCACTAAGCGGATCTATTTATAACAACACTGTATACAAGGACACACAACGGATTCAAGCCTGGACTCCCAAAATTATCTGATTTGATTTGATTTATTATTGTCACATGTATACAGTGAAAAGTATTGTTTCTTACGCGCTATACAGACATTTCCTTCATAGAGAAGGAAATGAGAGAGTGCAGAATGTAGTGTTACAGTCATAGCTAGGGTGTAGAGAAAGATCAACTTAATACGAGATAGGTCCATTCAAAAGTCCGATGACAGCAGGGAAGAAGCTGTTCTTGGGTTGGTTGGTACATGTCCTCAAACTTTTGTATCTTTTTCCCGACGGAAGAAGGTGGAAGAGAGAATGTCGAGGGTGCGTGGGGTTCTTAATTATGCTGGCTGCTTTGCCGAGGCAGCAGGAAGTGTAGACAGAGTCAATGGATGGGAGGCTGGTTTGCATGATGGATTGGGCTACATTCATGACCTTTTGTAGGTTCTTGCGGTCTAGGCTATACCAAGCTGTGATTCAATCAAAAGGAATGCTTTCTATAGTGCATTGGTAAAGTTGGTGAGAGTCGTAGCTGACATGCCAAATTTCCTTAGTCTTCTGAGAAAGTAGAGGTATTGGTGGGCTTTCTTAACTATAGTGTCGGCATGGGGGGACCAGGACAGGTTGTTGGTGATCTGGACACCTAAAAACTTGAAGCTCTCGACAGCATTTCTTGTAAATTAGCCCCTTTTTAAGAGAATGTTGAGGGGCACATTGAAATGGTGCTGGTGGCTGCTTCTGTAGCTAAACAAGGGCAACATTTCACACATGCCTCTTCTGATGTCATCCAAAATACAGCCAGACGACTAATCGGTCATATTGAGGATCTCCCCTTCACCCATGCATTCCTTGACACTTGTGCTGCTGACACAGTTCAAATGTATTTCAGGGTCTGTAACTCCTCAGAATTCCAGTTCTGTCCCTCTGCCAGCGTGACATTGCACTTTCCTGGTGTGCCTCTAAGACAAGCATTAGCACCAACTATTAGCTTGCTTCAATTGATAGCACTCTCCACTGTGTGTCAGGATTCCAGGGTTTCTACTCTCCGACGACATTTCAGTATGATGCTGAGGTAGTGCTGCAAGATCACAAGTCTTTCAGATAAGAGGCCCTGTCACCCTGTGCAAGTGGTCACCAAAGATCCTAGTGCAACATGCAAAGAGGTGTGGCGAGTTCTGACCATGTGATCAGCATACATTAATTAATTGGGGGAGATAGTAGTGTTGTGGCAATGGACTAGTATGCCAGAGACACAAGCATTAGTTCAAATCTCACTAATGACAGCTGGTGAAACTTGAATGCAATTAATTGATAAATCTGGGATTGACAGGTACTGGATAATGTCATGCGAATGCAGAATATTTTCACAGTGAGCTAAGAAAGGAAAGCACTCGCGAACATTTCTAATGGTGACCATATTTAGGTTTGGTGGATTGCCCATACTAATTTTAGGGCGGCACGGTGGCACGGTGGTTAGCACTGTTGCCTCACAGTGCCAGGGACCCAGGTTCGATTCTCGCCTGGAGTCACTATCTGTGTGGAGTCTGCACATTCTCCCCGTGTCTGCGTGGGTTTCCTCTGGGTGCTCCGGTTTCCACCCACGCTCCAAAGATGTTCGGGTTAGGTGGATTGGACATGCTAAATTGTCCATTAGTGTCAGGGGGATTAGGAGGGTCAATATATGGGATTGCAGGGATAGGTGGATTGGCCGTGCTAAATTGACCATAGTATTAGGTGGATTAGCAGGGTAAATGCATGTGGGGTTACGGGAATAGAGCCTGGGTGGGATCGTTGTCGGTGCAGGCTCGATGGGCCAAATGGCCTCCTTCTGCATTGTAGGGATTCTATTCTATAATTTGCCCCTCAGTGTCCAAAGATGTGTAGGGTAGGTGAATTAGCCATAGTAAATGTGCGGGCATAGGCCAGAGGGGACGGGAATGCTATTTTGGAGAGTCAGTGCAGTGTCTGTGAGCCGGACAGCCTATTTCTGCACTGTAGGGATTCTATGGTTCTACATCTTAGCCACAAGGCAACACAAAAGAGAGAGAGTAAGATCGTGTGACATGGCATCACTTTCTGCGATGATCTGAACTGTGTTGGATTACCACATGACATAGAATTAACCCCCTAATGCCACAGCTTCTCCAAGTGTTAGATTCTAACCCATAATGGTGACCATTAAGCCATCATCGATTGTAGAAAAAAACCTATCCGGTTCACGAACGCCGTTTAGGAAAGGGGATCAGTCATCTTTACCCAGACTGGCCAATATTTGAGTCCATTGACTCTTAACCGCCTCATGAAATGGCCGAGCAAGTTACTGAGATGTGGCAAGCAGGGATGGATGGCAAATGCTGGCCTGGCCAATTGACGCTTACATCCCAGGTCACCCCTCAGCCTCTGCCTTTCCAGTGAAAACAATCCGAGTTTATCCAACCTCTCCGCCTGCCTAAAACCCTGTACACCAGGCAACATCCTGGTGAACCTTCTTCGCACCTTCTCCAAAGCATCCACGTCCTTTAGATAGTGGGTCGACCAGAACTGCACACAACATTCCAAACGCAGACTAATTAAAGTTCAATACAGCTGTCACAAAACTTGCCAACTTTTATATTCGATGCCCTGGCCAATGAAGTCAAGCATGCTGTATGTCTTCTTAACATTATCCAGCTGTAACTCACTTCTTGTTTCCCCAAAGCCTGTTTGCCATTGACAAGGCACATGTCAGGAGAGTAGAGGAATACTCTCCACTTGCCTGGATGAGTGCAGCTCCAACAACACTCAAGAAGCTCAATACCATCCAGAACAAAGCCGCCTGCTTGATTTGCACCCTTTCTACAAACATTCACTCCCTCCACCACTGACACAGTGGCAGCAGTGTGTATCATCGACAAAATGCACTGCAGGAACTCACCAAGGTTCCTTAGACAATATCTTCCAGAACCATGACCATCTAGATGGATAAGGGCAACAGATACCTGGGAACACCACCACCTAAAGTTGCTCTCCAAGTCACTCATCATCCTGACTTGGAAATATATCGCCATTCCTTCACTATCACTCTGGCAAAATCCTGGCACTCCCTCCCTAACAGCACAGTGGGTGTGCCTACACCTCATGGACTTCAACAGTTCAAGAAAGAAGCTCACCACCACCTTCTGAAGGGCGAACTAGGGATGGATAATAAATGTTGGGCCAGCTAACGATGCCCACATCCTGCAAATGAATAAAAGTTTTTAAAAATTTTTTAATCCTTTCTCAGAACTCTGGCTGGTGATTTCAGTGTTTATCAACTTCCATTCAGTTCACATACCCACCGTGGTCACATCTCCAATCCTCTTTCAACCCAATCCAGAATAGAGCCTTCCAATCTTCTGCAGGCTCTTAAATGAGGCAGTGAAAGTATTTGTTCTTTCAGTTCCCCAAAGATAAAACCATGCTCCTGTATGTGACCAGTTTAGCAAACGGCTGCCACCTCCTTTTTTTATTCATTCATGGAACATGAGCATCGCTGGTTGGCCAGCATTTATTGCCTCCCCCTTCTTTCTTCATGACACTCTCTGGGCTATTCTATAAAACCCTTGCATTATTTGTGCTGCTTTCTACATCCAGACCATCAATCCCAGTCAAACCTCCCAATTCTGACACAATCCCTTCCTGTACCAAAGTGCACTTCTGTCGGCTGCTCTCAGTGGGTGGCACGGTGGCACAGTGATTAGCACTGCTGTCTCACTGCTGGGTTCGATTCCAGGCTTGGGTCACTGTCTGTGCGGAGTCTGCACATTCTCCCCGTGTCTGCGTGGGTTTCCTCCGAGTGCTCCGGTTTCCTCGCACAGTCTAGAAGACGTGCGGGTTAGGTGCATTGGCCATGCTAAATTTGCCTTCAGTGTACCCGAGCAGGTGCCTGAGTGCGGCGACTGGAGGATTTTCATAGTAACTTCATTGCAATGTTAATATAAGCCTACTTGTGACACCAATAAATAAACTTTAGCTTTAAACTTTAGTTAAGGAGTGAAGGTATGTTGGGGTGTAGTTAATGTTTCACATGATGGGACACCTCAGGATGTTCACTTCCCATAACCTAGCTATCTCTTTCCCCAAAAGGACCTGAAAAGCTGTTGTAGCATTTGCTCGTACAACCTTTCATATTTTTCCCAACAGCACGCAGGCATCCCAAGGCTGGTCAGTCATTGCAGAGGACTCTGACGGTGAAGATAGCTTTTAAGCCCACTTGTCAGCTGAATAGTCAGCCTGGATTATGCGATCAAGCCTTTGGACATGAAGCCACAACATTGACTCAGAGGCAGAGGGTGTCACTCAGGAGTCGAGGCAAAACCTTACACTATAAAAGCTCGTTAAATTACATAATGTTTTGTAGCCAGTATGAAAAACCATTTTGGCAGACTAAAGATATCAGAAGTAGAAAATACAAGGCCGAAGTAACATTGAAGGCAATGCCTAATCACTTAATGGGAAAAATCCCGCAGGAATCCTGATGTAAATTAATTTGAAAATTGCCTTCATTTGTTATACAGTTGAGGTACTACTTGCCACTAAATCTTCGTGTAACGGTGCAGTCTCCCTTTCACACAGGTCACTGAGGCAGCCATTCAGAATTTCCTCTGAAATGCTGGGGATCATTTTGTATACGTCAGGACCCCTGCAGGTCCAAATTAACTCAACTCAACAATTGTTCAACTTCTCAGACAGAAAAAAAAATCAAACAACTATCTCTTCGTTTTTGCATCCTGCGCGTGGCCCGCATTTGGGGCTTCAGGAATTATCCTAAGCCATGTTTCGCCTCTGTCAATTATTTGAGATGACTGATTGCAATTTAGCTTAATGTCCTTTCGCATAACAGCTAATCATTTTCCGTACCTGTGATTGTGCAAGGAAGAGGTAGAAAGGTTAGATAATTGACTATCAGTGTCACCAGACATTTTCGATTCGCTGACGGGGCTGGGATAGCTCGGCTGGCAGTCCATCAATAGAAGTCAGTGAGCTTGTTTAATTCTGAAGATTATCCAAGTCTGGCCAGCTCTCCGTCATTGGAACCATGTCTCTTGATGAATGAGCAGAGATCGACGGGGATTCAAGAGCCAGATATAACAATGAGCAGGAAGAAAAGAAACAATATGAAAATAATGAGGATGGAAGAGTTAATCTACAATACAAATGTTTCCTGACATCAGGAGCTTGCATTGAATTTTCCTCTTCTGATTCAGCCTGTCCTCACTTTAGTCTTTCACATTTGAAAGAAGGTGATTTTCTGTCCCCTGTTTTTGACACTGTCAAGCTCTCATTTCTAGAGCACATGAGAATCTATCACATTGGGAAAGTCTGTCTTTCAGGCTCTGTAATGATGCATGTTCACAGACTTTGTCAGAAACACAAAAGGAATATATTAACAAGGAACAAACTGTACAGAGACAAGCAGCACACATCCCCCCAGCTTCCGCCTCTCTCTCCAACCCATGACTTCCCCATTCCCTACATATCTTCTCCATGCCTTCCACGTGTCTTCCACGTGTCTTCTGCCCAAGCAAGGGATCCACTCCCTCGGGTGATTACTCACTCTCATCACAATTGGTCCCTCAAGTCAGATGGCCCTCTTCTGCTGTGTTGCCCTTAAAGGGACAATCACCACGGTTGCCCTGTGGTAACTTCTACTGAACTGCTTCCGTTCTTTTTCTTGAAAAGAGTCATAACAATGGAGATGGATGATGTCAATGGCATCATTGCTTGTAGATGTTCTGGCCTTCTCAGAAGCACGGCATGTAGATACCATGGCGGCACGGTAGCACAGTGTTTAGCACTGCTGCCTCACAGCTCCAGGGACCTGGGTTCGATTCCCGGCTCGGGTCACTGTCTGTGCGGAGTTTGCACATTCTCCTCGTGTCTGCGTGGGTTTCCTCCGGGTGCTCCGGATTCCTCCCACAGTCCAAAGATGTGCGGGTTAGGTTGATTGGCTATGCTAAAAATTGCCCTTAGTGTCCTGAGATGTGTAGGTTAGAGGGATTAGTGGGTAAATATGTAGGGATAAGGGGGTAGGGCCTGGGTGGGATTGTGGTCGGTGCAGACTCGATGGGCCGAATGGCCTCTTTCTGTGCTGTAGGGATTCTAAGATTCAATGTTGCCTTGCCCACAAGCATTCCCACCCAGGGTAGGGAGCAAAAGAGAGGGAGGGAGAGACTCAAAGCAATCAGAGTTGCTCGATTAGGGACTAAAGATTGACAAGTCCCCTGGATCTTATAAGATTATTAAATAACAAACCAGAATACAAATTGGAAAAGTTGAGAAAAAATGGTTTATTTTCATGTGGGCAAACCGTAATGAATTAGATGAAGGGATAGGATATGTCGCAGCCAAATTTGCTGACAATACGGAGATAGGGAGAAAAATAAGTTGTGAGAAAGATTTAAAGTGTTTGCAATGTAATAAAGATAGGTTAAGGGAATGGACAAAAATTGGCAGTTGGGAGTATAATGTAGGAAAATGTGAGGTTGTCGACTTTGGCAGGAAGACTAGAAAAGCAGAATATTATTTAAATAGAGAGAGACTGTAGAATGTTGTGGTACTGAAGGGTCTGTGTGTTCTTGTACGTGAATCACAAAAGATTAGCTTTGTGGGTGGCACATTCGCACAATGGTTGGCACTGCTGCTTCATAGCACCAGGGACCCGGGCTCGATTCCAGCCTTGTCTGTGTGGAGTTTGCACACTCTCTGTGTCTGCGTGGGTTTCCTCGGGGTGCTCCGGTTTCCTCCCACAGTCCCAAGACATGTGGGTTAGGTTGATTGGCTGTGCTAAATTGTCCCTTAGTGTCCCAAGATGTGTAGACGATTAGGGGAATTAGTGGGGTAAATGTGTGGAGTTACAGGGATAGGACGAGTGTGGGCACGGGTAAAATGCTTTTCGGAGAGTCAGCGCAGACCCAATGGGCCAAATGACCCCCTTCTGCATGTAGGGATTGTATGAAGATACATCAAGTCATTAAGAGGACAAATGGAATGCCATTGATTGCATAACCTTTATTGCAAGATGGATGGAGCATACCAGTTAGGAACTCTTGCTACAACTAGCATATTGGTGAGCTCACACCTAGAGTACTGTGTACAAACAAAGAACAAAAGAATAAAGAAAATTACAGCACAGGAACAGGCCCTTCGGTCCTCCAAGCCTGCACCAACCATGCTGCTCGACTTAACTAAAACCCCCTACCCTTCCGGGGACCATATCCCTCTATTCCCATCCTATTTATGTATTTGTCAAGACGCCCTTTAAAACTCACTATCGTATCTGCTTCCACTACCTCCCCCGGCAGCGAGTTCCAGGCACCCACCACCCTCTATGTAAAAACTCTGCCTCGTATATTTCCTTTAAACCTTGCTCCTCACACCTTAAACCTCTGCCTCTAGTAATTGACTCTTCCACCCTAGGAAAAAGCTTCTGACTATCCACTCTGTCCATGCCTCTCATAATCTTGTCGACTTCTATCAGGTCGCCCCTCAACCTCCGTCGTTCCAGTGAGAACAAACCAAGTTTCTACAACCTCTCCTCAAAGCTAATGCCCTCCAGACCAGGCAAATCTAGTAAATCTTTTCTGAACCCTCTCCAAAGCCTCCACATTCTTCTGCTAGTGTGGCGACCAGAATTGAACACTATATTCCAAGTGCAGCCGAACTAAGGTTCTTTAAAGCCGCAACATGATTTGCCAATTTTTAAACTCAATGCCCCGGCTGATGAAGGTAAGCATGCTGTAAGCCTTCTTGACTACCTTCTCGACCTGTGTTGCCACTTTGAGTGACCTGTGTATCTGTACACCCAGATCCCTCTGCCTGTCAATACTTTTAAGGGTTCTGCCATTTACTGTAGATTTCCTATCTGTATTAGATCTTCCAAATTGCATTACAGTTGACCGATTCCTGGGATGAAAGGGTTGTCATATGGGAAAAGGTTGAGGCTATACTCATTGGCATTTAGAAGAATGAAAGGTGATCTTATCGAATCATACAACCTCCAGAGGTGACTTGATGGGGTGGATCCTGAGGGGTGTTTCCCCTCATGAAGGAAACCTACAAGGCGAGGGCACAGTTTAAAAATGTGTCCTCCATTTAAGGGGGAGTTGAAGAGGAATTTCTTCCCTCAGAGGGTCATTAATTATTGGAATTCTCTTCCACAGAGAGCAGTGCAGGCTGGGTCATTGAATATATTCAAAGCTGAGTTAGATAGGTTTTGACCAACCAATCAGACAAGAGTAATGGGGGGACAGGTAAGAACATGGGGTAGAATTTTAATGATAGCGAGCGAACGGCTATTTGCCATCCCGAGAGTTGGTGCTTAACGCGCAGCTGCCTACTCTCAAACTCCCACTGCCACTCAACGCTAACTTGAATGTTGATTGATAGGAAGACCCACCCACGAGAGCTGCCTCAGCCTGTCAGATTGGCCACCTTGGGAGGAGCGTAAAGTTCTGCCCATAGAGTTAGACCACAATCAAATCAGCCGCGATCTTATTCAATGGAAGAGCAGGCTCCATGTGTCAAATGGCCTACTCCTGCTCCCATTTTTTGTGATCAGATGTAGACAAAAAAAATGGATTCTTGCAAAGACATCTGTCAACTGTTTGTCACTTCAATGGTTTTTACTCTGCATGACTGCTTTTCAGATTTCTCAATAGTATACCATCTTGCAGTCTTGCAGACACTCGATAGACGCCATGACTGCATAGTTCAAAACTTCTGTTATCCAATTATAACAAAAGAACATCACATTTTCTCTATAAAAAAAACATACTTCCATCAGTCCACATTCATCGCTGTGCAATGTATTTGTAAATGATTCAATGCAAAGTGACAAAATATTCACCATAACTGATGTAATATGCATCAGTCAAATTCTCATAATGGAACTGTAATAGTTTATTAAGATGTAAAAGAGGGGTAAAAAGGTTGGGATAAAATCAGAAAGAAGTTAAAGTTTAAATATAATGAAATGCTGTTTATTTAAATTTCCAGACAGAAAAATGACTGAGTGAAGATAACAGCTTGTCAATCGGTGGAGATGAAGATTGTTGAGAGGAGGAAGAATTCATTGTGACAGCAGTCATGGCTGTTGACTGTGTCTCCAAGTGTCGTTTTGTGATTGGAAGAAAGGCTTGTTAAGCAAAGGGATGCTGAGATTAAATATTTGTGCTACAGAGGTGTGCTGAAAAAATAAGGAAAATGTGAAGGGGGGTCTTACCTTGGCTGTCCTGATAAGGTTATTGAAATTCATCCTGAACTGTAACCCCGAACCATGTTCCTGCTGTTTTGCTGCTCAGCCCTTCCTCTCTACTAAAGGGCATTCATTACTGTGGAGTTTGCACGTTCTCCCCGTGTCTGCGTGGGTTTCCTCCGGGTGCCCCAATTTCCTCCCACAGTCCAAAGATGTGCGGGTTATGTTGATTGACTATGCTAAATTGCTCTTGAATGTCAGGGAGATTAGCAGGAAGAACATGCGGGGTTATGGGGATAGGGCCTGGGTTGGATTGTTGTCGGTGCAGGTTTGATGGGCTGAATGGCCTCTTGCTGCACTGTGGGGATTCTATGATCCTATGATTCCTCTTCTTCAGTTGGACCTCCACGGTAACTGGGGAAACCTGGCCACTGACATTGTGGCCTTCAACCCATTCACCCTCACTGCTATTTCCTGTGCGATTCATCCAAACCAGCACCAACGAGGGAGGAATTTAAAGCGTAAATTGTGCTTTTACCACAATCTTTTGCTCTCGTTTAAATAGCATCACGCTGGAAACTGACCCTGCTCATTAAACTGTCCATACCCCCAGACCAAATAAATCACCATGGTGAATTTCTGCTAATTGTGTTCATTTACAGCCTTTCAAAAAGCGTCTGAACGCTAAGCTTTTTATAGGCCCATGGGTACCTTTTAAAAGCATTTATTTCTTTTTAATTTACTCAGACTGACTACTCCAATGGAGCTACTAAAGGGTTCTGTATAATTTATTTTTAAGTCGTTTTCAGTTTATTTAACATCAGGAGATTCAAAGATGGTGGACTAGCTACCCTGTTTTATTCAGTGATAAAACCATTTGCACCCGCATTAATAAAACTGTGTTTAGTTACCATTTCAATATGCAATGGAACATTTATAATGCATCATCTGGTCATTACCACATTGCTGTTTGTAGGAGATTGTTGTCAGCTGCATATCTTATATTTAAACTGTGTCTGCAATTCAGAAAGTACTTCATTGGTTGTCCAAAGCGACAACCTGAGGTTATGAAAGACGACATAAATGCCAGAACTTTACTGCCTCGCCCGCCCGAGGCTTGTAAGATCCCATCCAAGGCCAATGGAGAATGCCATTCTGTGAGTCGGTAAAATTCTGGCAATAGTATCACAAGTAGACTTATATTTACGCTGCAATGAAGTTACCGTGAAAATCCCCGAGTCGCCAGACTCCGGCGCCTGTTCGGATACACCGAGGGAGAATTTAGCATGGCCAATGCCCCTAACCAGCACGTCTTTCAGACTGTGGGAGGAAACCGGAGCACCCGGAGGAAACCCACGCAGACACGGGGAGAATGCGCAGACTCCGCACAGACAGTGACCCAAGCCGGGAATCAAACCCAGGTCCTAGGTGCTATGAGACAGCAGTGCTAACCACTGTGCCACCGTGCCGCCCTATTAGTGGTTTGCCTCATGCATAGCATCTAACTTGCCAGGAATATCAGGGTTCAGAAGCCAGTGAAGGGTTACTGACTGACCTTACTGTGCCAGCATTTATTTTCCTCGCCCCGAGCTTCTCTGCCTTTTTGCCGATTAGAGTGGTTGAAGTTGCTTTAAATAAAGACGCAGAGAATGATTGCGCACGTTCAGCATTAAAGAATGCATATCTGTCATAGTCATCAGTTGCCAAGTACTTTTTGCACTGACCAAGTCGTATCCTGTTTGCTACATCCATTAGCAGTTTTTGCTGACTAACTTTTAAAAGCTGCCTTAAAATGGAAGGTTTGCTGAGATTATTAATTTTCCCTGCTCCCAAAGGTTTACTATTGAAGTCTACAATACAAAGTTGTTCAATTCTTCAGCACATCTCACGTGTCAGGTTCTTCCAGGCTCAGGAAGGGATTAATTGCTCCTTTTTGTTCCCGTTTTCTCTGCAGCAAACAGGGGCAAACAGGATCATATTCAGGGTGCAATATCCTGCGCCCATGCTCCCCGAAAAAAAATCCAAACCCCATATTGGGTTGGGCAATATTCAAACGTCCTTGCCAGCTTTCTGAAATCGGTTTTGGACTCCTTCAGTGCTCTTCTCCCAAGTCCCAAGTTCCACTCCAGGACTTGAGCACAAACATCAATGCAGTCACTCCAGTGCAGTACTGAGGGAATGCTGCACTGTTGGAGTTGCATGAGGTGTTAAACTGAGGCCACGTTTGCCTGCCCAGGTAGATGTAAAATATCCCATGCACTATTTGGAAGATGGGCAAGGAAGTTATCAAAAGAGAAAATGCTGGAAAATCTCAGCGGGTGTGACAGCATCTGTAAAAAGAGAAAAGAGTTGACGTTTCAAGTCCAGACGACCCTTTGTAAAAGTTGGTCATCTGGACTTAAAACATCAGCTCTTTTCTCTCCTTACAGACGCTGCCAGACCTGCTGCGATTTTCCAGCATTTTCTCTTTTGGTTTCAGATTCCAGCATCCGCAGTAATTTGCTGTTATTTAGCAAGGAAGTTATCCCTGGTGTCCAGGCCACTATTTATCCCTCCCTTCAATCAACATCACAAATAAAGCATTTGGTCATTATCACATTGCCATTTGTGTGAGTTTATTGTGTGCATATGGACATGTTTCCTACATTACAACAGTGCTTGCTGGTAAATAAGTATTTAATTGACTGTTAAGACTTTTGAGATGTTCGGTGGTTGGGAAAAGCACTAATTCAGATCTCTTCTCCTCAGAAGTTATTTTCCTTCTGTGAGCTTATTCACAATGCGTGTCTGAACAAACCTTTTGTGTTAGCATCCATATACCCCAAGAGTTCCTTGGCCATCGGCCAATGAATTGATCAGAAACCCAACTTCATCATTCGATTAGGCTAACCAGATGGATCCAGGACAGAGACACCGGTCCCTTCAGACTCCATCATGTTAGGTCTTAAGTGCATACAACTCACATTCCAATGTCCATATAAGGAACACTGGCCCAAAAATCTGTAAACAATTTCTTTCTGCTGGGGACAAGCTGTTACATCGAACACCTTGGGCAGAATTTTCCCATCCCGCCCACCACGAGAATCAAAGCGGGCAGGACACGGACCACGCAAAGGTCCATTGACCTTGGGCGGAATTTTCCGGACTTTGGGGCGAGCGCGGCCAGAAAATCCCGCGCCTTGTGTCCTTTGAGAAGTTTCAGGCCAGCTCGGCCACAAGAAATCCTAGAATGCTTAAAAACAACTTAAACCAAACTTCAGGTTTGCCTGATTGAAGGTCTATCAGCATATTCAAAGTTAAATCTGCAGGCCATTCATCCACACGATGTTGGTGGAGTTTTCATTATTACGAGTAGATTATTTTATCTTGAAATGTTGTACATCGTTCGCTGCTTTTCAAAAAAAGTAATCTTTCACATAACGAGAAACAGATTAACTTTCTCACAGACTCGCTGTTGTCACACTAAGATCAATAGCTGTCAGTGAACAGCAAGGAGCCCTTTCTCTATAAACGAAGGTAAAATAATGAACAAACCTTAGTTAATCCATCAACATCTGCACTTACGACCCTCTGAAACAATTGCCAGCCTCACTCCTTTATTTCAGTCACTGGAGCACAGGATGAGTCCCTTTCCGAGCAGCTACTCGAAATCTTGAAGCATGCACAAGCTGGCTTTACCCACTCGACTAAAACCCCTCCCCAATGGGTAACGTAGCACCCTAACCCCATCACACCACTGTGCAGGAATTCTACAATGCCTGGTCAGACCACACCATCCTTACTGACCACAATTTCAGATATTAATACTAATCTACATCCTGCTGAGATGTAAATCTGGGGCCCCCATGAGAAAATTACCTTAATATAAAAGCAAAATACTGCGGATGCTGGAATCTGAAACAAAAAAAAACAGAAAATGCTGGAAAATTTCAGCAGGTCTTCCACCTTATCAGACCTGCTGAGATTTTCCAGCATTTTCTGTTTTTGTTTGAGAAAATTATCTTATTTTGTTTCCCCAAAACCCCCTCCCTCCTCTCCTCTTCCCTTCCCCAATTCCATCACCAACCCATTCTCCTTTTCCCCTCTCCTTCCATCCAGTTTTATTTCTAGTAAACATTTTATATCGAGAGAAATTGATGGACTTCCGTAGACTTTTACAGCACAACACCTTGGGCAGATTTTCTCGCCCTGCCCGCCATGGGAATCATAGCTGGCGGGACAGGAACCATGCAAAGATGCATTGACTTCAGGCGGGATTTTCTGGCTTTGAGGCAAGCACAGCCGGAAACGTTCTCCCCCTTGTATTTGGTTATGAATTCAGCCTAGACAATAAAATAGCCTGGGCCATTTTAAAATGACTAGAATTATGGCTTCAAAGAAAGGTTACAGCACAGAATGAAGCCATGGGGCGACATGGTAGCACAGTGGTTAGCACTGCTGCTTCACAGCTCCAGGGACCTGGGTTCGATTCCCGGCTTGGGTCACTGTCTGTGTGGAGTTTGCACATTCTCCTCGTGTCTGCGTGGGTTTCCTCCGGGTGCTCCGGTTTCCTCCCACAGTTCAAAGATGTGCCGGTTAGGTGGATTGGCCATGCTAAAAAATTGCCCCTTAGAGTCCTGAGATGCGTAGGTTAGAGAGATTAGTGGGTAAAATATGTAGGGATATGGGGATAGGGCCTGGTTGGGATTGTAGTCGGTGCAGACTCGATGGGCCGAATGGCCTCTTTCTGTACTGTAGGGTTTCTATGTTTACTCTCTTCAGGAGAAATTCACCTGGTGCCACTCCCTCACCTTTTCCCCAATGTCCCGCATAGTTTTCCTTTCCAGATAACAATCCTATTCCCTTTCGAATCCCTTGATTGAACCTGCCTCCACCACACCCTCGGACACTGCATTCCAGATCCCAACAACTTGCTGCGTGAAAAAGCTTTCCTCAGATCACCATTGCCTCTTTTGCCAAATACATTCAAACCCTTCAAGTGTCTGAACTCTTCAAGTGTCCTCTTTCACCATGTGCTTCCTTGATAAAGACATGCTGCTTGTATATTGATTTATAGAAAAAGGATACAGTTTACTATTGGCACTTACTGAGTCCAATATATAACGACATAGAATTTTATTGCAGAGCAACAGGCCATTTGACCAAACAGATCAATAACTATGTCATTTACACTCTACATAAGTCTTCCCTAAATTTTCTTCATTCCACCTTATCAACGTAACCTACAACGTATCCCTCTCATGGAGTTATTTAACTATCTAAGAGCAGGACAGGGGCTAGGAATACTGCGGCGACTAACTCACCTCCTGACTCCCCAAAGCCTACTCACCATCTGCAAGGCACAGGTTAGGAGTGTGATGGAATACTCTACACTTGCCTAGATGGGTGCAGCTCAAGAAGCTTGACACCATCTAGGACAAAGCAGCCTGCTTGATTGGCACCACATCTACGAACATCCACTCCCTCCACCACCGATGCTAAGTAGCAGCAGTGTGTACCATTTACAAGATGCATTGCACCAAAGATCCTTAGACATCACCTTCCAAACCCACGGCTACTTCCATCTATGAGAACAACGGCAGCAGATACATGGGAACACTACCACCTGCAAAAGATAAAAGCAAATGACTGCGGATGCTGGAATCTGAAACCAAAAGATAAAATGCTGGAAAATCTCAGCAGGTCTGGCAGCATCTGTGAGGAGGGAAAAGAGTTGACGTTTCGAGTCCAGATGGCCCTTTATCAACGCTTTGACAAAGAGTCATCTGGACTCGAAACGGCACTACCACCTGCAAGTTCCCTCCAAGCCACTCACCGTCCTGACTCAGAAATATATCGTGGTTCCTTCGCAGTCACTGGGTCAAAGTCCTGGAATTCATTCCCTAAATGTATTGTGGGTCAACCTACAGCACATGGACTGCAGCGATTCAAGAAGGCAGCGCAACACCACCTTCTCAATGGCAACTCGGGATGGGCAATAAATGCTGGCCAGCCAGCGATGCCCA
Organism: Mustelus asterias; assembly: GCF_964213995.1. Taxonomy (NCBI): domain Eukaryota; kingdom Metazoa; phylum Chordata; class Chondrichthyes; order Carcharhiniformes; family Triakidae; genus Mustelus; species Mustelus asterias. The sequence goes on along the minus strand of NC_135818.1, from coordinate 62,072,841 downwards.
TAGCCCCACAAACAAATTTAAAACAAAACTTCTATGCCAATTGACTCCCCATTTTGGGCAGCATGGTCAGTGCAGGCTTGATGGGCCGAAGGGCCTGTTCCTGTGCTGTAATTTTCTTTGTTCTTTGTTCATTTCACGTGGGAGTGAGTTCCGCAGTCTAACACTCTGAATAAAGGTTTCCTCTTGATATCCATATTGGAATTATCAGTGACTATTTTGCACTTATGAACAAAGAATATGAAGAAGAAATAAGAGCAGGAATAAGCCATTCGTCCCTTTGAGCCTGACCTCACAATGAGAGGCGGCACGTTGGCACAGTGGTTAGCACTGCTGCTTCACAGCTCCAGGGACCTGGGTTCGATTCCCGGCTCGGGTCACTGTCTGTGTGGAGTTTGCACATTCTCCTCGTGTCTGCGTGGGTTTCCTCCGGGTGCTCCGATTTCCTCCCACAGTCCAAAGACGTGCGGGTTAGGTTGATTGGCCATACTAAAAAATTGCCCTTTAGTGTCTTGAGATATGTAGATTAGAGGGATTAGTGGGTAAAATATGTTGGGATATGGGGGTAGGGCCTGGGTGGGATTGTGGTCGGTGCAGACTCGATGGGCCGAATGGCCTCTTCCTGCACTGTAGGGTTTCTATGATTTCTAACATGCCAAAGGCATCTCACCTCGGAAGCCTGAGGATGCGAATCAGCCTGGCACAAAGTATAAATCATCTCCCCTGGATCTTCAAGGGCCAGTGAGATCTTACCGGCTGCCGACGAAAGCGTAACACCTTCCAAGACTCCTGGCTTTGTACTCCTGCAGAAGTGGGAATATATATTTGACATCTATTATGTCATATCGTATCCTCATAATTTTAAAGATGTCTATAAGTCACCTCTCATTCTTCCTTTTTCTACAGAAAACAGTCCCGTATTGTTCTATCCAATGGCAAGAATAATGATTGTGATAATTAGTTTTAGCAACGGTTGGGTTGACTTGTCCTTTCCAATTGCCAAAATGTATTTACCTAACTCAGGAGGGGGATCCATCCTTCTAAACTGCGAGGATTATTCTCATTCCAACAAGATCAGTTCATAGACCTGTTTATCTATGCACCTCACATTTTCTCCCAAGTGTGTTTGGTTTATCTTCCAGAAACACAAGGAGAAGAACAAATGACCCTTCTAAGCACTATTGTTTTTGGTCTCTTATACACTGACGTGGTGGATTGTTTCGCATTGCATCCATCCATAACCCAGCAACTTCCTCCACACCCTGAATGAATGCTGGAAGAGTAATCAACTTTAGGGAACCGTAAGAAGCCAATGCAACTTTATACACGCTGAAAATCAAATCTCCGTCCTCATAAATTGGACCCACTGAGTTGTAGATGGACAAAAATTTGCAATTAAAACAGCAAATACTGGCTGCAGTAATTTGAAGGATTGGTGACTGCCAGTTAGTATATACTGAAGTGTAATGGTTTATTTACAAGCAGATAAATATACAGAGTACTTTCTAGGATCTACAATGGTTGCAAAAGTCCATGCTTTGCACCAACACCCCCATGCTTGGTCAGCATTGAGTGATCAGGTCACATGACCTCCCCTTCCCCAGTGTACACCCCTTAAAGGGACTAGCTACATATCCCTCCCCCTCTCTTATTCTACAATACATAAATAGTGTGGTGAACCATAGATGGTTACCACTATGGGTACTGAACCATAGATGGTTATCACTATGGGTACTTGTACATATGTTACTCTTGTTACTGTTGGGGTTAGGGTTGGGGTGTTCCGCCTGTTGGCATTGTTCTGTGGTACACTCCGGTTGGCTCCGCCTTCCTATAGGAGTATAAAGGTCACTGCACTTCCTAGTGACCCTTTAGTCTGGGATTGTATTGTTAAGCAGTATGCTCTATTCTTGTTGCTATTTCCCGGGTACGATCCAGCCTCCCGAGTGAATTAATCGTGCATCAAATAGTTTATACGATTTTCAGAACATTAGTACTGAGAAAAGATTGTTACACAGTTTATCAGAAACTCAGTCTGTCAGGGGGCTTTCTCTTTCCCTGGGATTGACGAAGCTCAACTGGTTTGACTGTAGAGGTAGTTTCGGTTCAGCTTGTTTCACTCGGACTCTCCTCTGGAATCTGTGCCTCACTTCCCACTATTCCCTCAGCTTCATTGAGAGCCACATCTTGGCTACCATTAGCTGATCAGCCATTTCATGCCTTGGACAAACAACAACACAACTTGGTAGCAAAATTGGATTAGGGAGTAACACTGGCTTTTAGGATGACTCTCGCCTCCGCAATATGTTCCTTCACAAACTTGTCCTGCACTTTCACTTCATAAGACAGTGGCCCCGTCCAGGCCACCACAATGCCCGAGACCCAATTTAGTCCACTTCCAAAATTCTTCACAAAGACTGGACTATCTATCTCAACTGCTCCTTCTACCTTTGACAAATCATGGTTCCTGTTCTGATAACTCCACCTCGTCTCCACCCTCCCTGTCAAATTCAGAACTACCCAGGCTCAATCTGGCCCTTAAGCATCGACCCTTCGGCAGCTCGGCTGAAGTTATTCCAGGTGTAGTATTCGAAGTGGCTCTGTAAGCTAGAAGAAAACAAAGAACAAAGAACAGTACCCTTCAGCCCAGGAGCAGGATCTTAGGCCTACCAAGCTTGCGCTGAAACTTGACGCCTTTCTAAACTAAAGACCTTTTGCCTTTACACGGTCCGTATCCCTATATTCCTGCCTATTCAGGTATCTGTCAAGATGCCTCTTAAATGTTGCTAGTGTATCTGCTTCTACCACCTCCTCTGGCAGCGCATTCCAGGCACTTACCATCCTCTGTGTAAAAACTTGCCTCTCACATCTCCTTTCAACTTCCCCCGTACCTTAAAACCATGTCCCCTGGTAATTTACATTTCTACCCTGAGAAAAAGACTCTGACTATCCATTCTATCCACGCTTCTCATAATTTTGCAAACTTCTATCAAGTCACTCCTTAGCCTCCAATATGTCATTTTATTTTCTAATGAAGCAGATGTTTGTTTTTTCATACCAGCCTTGAATGTTTTAACTGCGCATTCAGCGAACCCATTTGATGAAGGGTGATATGGGGCCATGCAGATATGTTTTATCCCATTGAAAGCCATGGTAAGATCGCCCCCTATGAGTCTAAGTGCCTCATTTTATTCACCATTTGAAACTTAACCCGCCAACTAAATCAAGGCAACGGCCAGCTGGAACAGGAGATAAGTGTCTTTCCACATACTTACTGGATCCAGTGTACCTACATGAAGCAATCGGACACCCCTGCCTGTTGACTCGTGTAATCTTCTCCCAATCTCCCCTATACCCTCCCCCACCTCCCCACCCCTTCCTCCTTCACCACCCCCCTCCCCAGCCCCAGCCAAGGCCTCAGATTTACTCTACCCACCCCAAACACAGCTTCCAATATCTGCCCGCCCCCAAAATTGCTACCCCCTCCAGCCCAGGGTTGGACCCCATCCCCTGTCCTGTCGATTGGACAATAAACCTCACTGTTCCTTGGCTTTCTTTGGACTGCTTCCCATCCCACCGGAAGCCCAGTCCATCAGTCAAGCTGCTTCCCAGGCAGGGAACCTACCTATTGGTGATGTCACTCACCCACAAACCTCCTCAGCATGCCAGGAGAACCCCATTTCCATTGGGCCATCCGTCTCCTGGGAGGACATGACAGTTAAAATCCTCCCAGCCGTACCCAGCATTCCCCCCACCCCCCTCCCCCCACCCCAACCATGTATCTGCTGTATTTCAGTGAGCAGATCTTGCTCAGCAAATAGTAGGTCATGATGTGCTACATACAAGATGCTTCAGGAGAACTGCATGCTTCGCTATAAATACATTATAGACGCACAGGACAAGCATCGAGACAATGCCACAAGTGGATAATGTGACACTCTTTGTAACACCATTCACTTCCTTGTGTAGGAGGATGAATCATTAGACATGGCTCATGTCCACATATTCACTGGGGCAAAACACTCATTCAAATTGTTTTGTCAGAAAAAATAATCTGATTTCGGGACGTCACAAAGCTCAGCATACTCACTTAAAAACCACCTGTCTCAAAGCGAACAGGGATTAAAAGCAAGGAATTGGTGACACAACACTGCCACAGGCCTTTCAGATAGTCCCGTCAGACTGCATCCTGCTGAGCTGCGTCAACTTCAACCCATTTCAAGTTGATCGTGACCAGGATCTTGAGTGAGCCATCAAGACACAAACATGTACCTGTGATTTCTGCCGTAATTTCAGCAAGTGGGTGTAATGATGGCAAGCAAAAGCATCTTTCTAATACAATTGGAGATATCGGACTGACCCATACCTTGGGTACCACTTGCAGGGCAAAGAAAAGGTTTGAAAGAGAAAAGAATCCTATGATGTATATATACATAAATAGTATATGTAGTATGTTGGGGTTTGGGGTGTGGACTGTCCCTTCAAGAGCATGGGTCAGGTTACCCCTGGGTTATTAGCTACAATATGGAGATGCCGGCGTTGGACTGGGGTGAACACGGTAAGAAGTCTCACAATACCAGGTTAAAGTCCAACAGGTTTATTTGGTAGCAAATACCATAAGCTTTCGGAGCAGAAGGAGCAGTGCTGCAAAAGCTTATGGTATTTGCTACCAAATAAACCTGTTGGACTTTAACCTGGTGTTATTAGCTGCACCCAATGTGGAACCCTGTTGGGCAGTACAAGACCTGACTGTGAATGAGTGCAGACGTTAAACAGAGCTCCCAGGATTGAAGTATTTAAGCCTACATTGAGAATCATTGTGCCCCTTAGTCCACAGGGGCATATTTAATAACTGGCGACAAAGTGGCATCACCGCTTACACATTCCGCTGGTGTTCTGTTCAGGTGAAGGGGGAGGAAATCAAACACTTCCCCGGCGCTGGGAAACGAACCACAGTGTGGCGACCCCTTGAAGAATGGGTTAGGAGTGTTTTGACTGCGTTACTTTAGTCTGGTACATACTCTTGCAATTCGGCCAACGTTGTCTACCTGATACGCTGCAAGAAAGGATGTCCCGAGGCATGGTACATTGGGGAAACTATGCAGACGCTGCGACAACGGATGAATGAACACCGCTCGACAATCACCAGGCAAGACTGTTCTCTTCCTGTTGGGGAGCACTTCAGCGGTCACGGGCATTCGGCCTCTGATATTCGGGTAAGCGTTCTCCAAGGCGGCCTTCGCGACACACGACGGCGCAGAGTCGCTGAGCAGAAACTGATAGCCAAGTTCCGCACACACGAGGACGGCCTCAACCGGGATATTGGGTTCATGTCACACTATTTGTAACTCCCACAGTTGCGTGGACCTGCAGAGTTTCACTGGCTGTCATGTCTGGAGACAATACACATCTTTTTAGCCTGTCTTGATGCTCTCCCCACTCACATTGTTTCGTTTCTTAAAGACTTGATTAGTTGTAAGTATTCGCATTCCAACCATTATTCATGTAAATTGAGTCTGTGTCTTTATAAGCTCTGTTTGTGAACAGAATTCCCACTCACCTGAAGAAGGGGCTAAGAGCTCCGAAAGCTTGTGTGGCTTTTGCTACCAAATAAACCTGTTGGACTTTAACCTGGTGTTGTTAAACTTCTTACTGTGTTTACCCCAGTCCAACGCCGGCATCTCCACATCATTACTTTAGTCTGGACAGCCCGTTCAGGGGGAGGTAGGACTTGCCTGGGAGCCAGCCGAAAACGTCTCAGAAAGCGGGCACCGAGGGGACTCAGGCTGTGGACAGCTCTCGGTAACGGCAGGAGGTGGTTCTGGGCCTAGACTCATGTGGACAGGGGCATACAGAATACATCCATCCGGATACTAGCTGTCAGGCTACACGAACAGTACCGATAAAAGCAAAATACTGCAGGTGCTGGAAATCTGAAATGAAAAGAAACACTAACAGTAGTGTCTGGTATCTAATATGCCATTTCTTTGCACATTAACAGCTTTTCTTATTCAATCTGAAATCTACCTCCAATTATTAAACATTTGCAGCTTACCTGTTATAAAAATAACTAATTAAAATGTGGCATTCTTTCTTTACTCTGCCTTTCCCTGCCATTTACTTTGGATTAAAAAGTATTGAAGGATTTACTTCCCCCTCTCTCCCACCTCCCCAAAAGTTTCCACAACATACACGAGCAAGTCACCAAAAGTAATCAAAGAGACTTTTTGAAGAATTGCAAAGGAAACTGAAAGATCACATCAACGTAAGGTTACAGAACATGTTATTATTTCATTTACAACTTGAAAGTCTAATACCAGCAATCTGTGGGTAGCACGGTGGCACAGTGGGTGGCACGATGGCACAGTGGGAGGCATGGTGGCATGGTGGGTAGCATTGCTGCCTCACAACGCAGAGAGCCGGGTTCAATTCCGGCCTCGGGTGACTGTGTGGAGTTTGCACATTCTCCCGTGCCTGCGTGGGTTTCCTCTGGGTGCTCAGTTTCCTGTCACACTGACCCGAGGCAGGAATTGAATCCGGGTCCCTGGCGCTGTGAGGCAGCAGTGTTTAACCACTGTGCCACCGTGCCTGTTGTCACTGGCAGAGGGGCAGAAGAGCAGCCACTCTCATGCAGAGCGTTGCAAGAGAAGCACCCAGGGAGCTGGTCTGCCAGTGTGAGGTATGCCTGGACCTCCCTGCTCACTACTGATGGATGGGCACCTAGCAAACCTTGCATCTTTTACACTGGCAAGGTCCTCCAGAGGTCATTGCCTGTGTGAGGGCTTGCGGGTCCAAGCACGTCACGAGGAACCCCTGATCTTGTTCCTGGAGCTGCCTCACCACTCTCTCAATGGAGGAAGCTGTGTCCCGGTGCTTAGGGTCAACACAGTGCTCAGACTCCTCATGGATCCCTCCATGACAGACACCATTGGACGCAAATCCTCAGGAGTCTCTGCTAGATCTTCCTACACATCCCACTGGACATCTACCATCTACTCCCAAAGGCTCATCAACAGCCTCACCCTGGAGTCCAGGCACTAGCTCCTCATGCTAGTGTGTTGTGCCCACCCCACAGAGCACTCGCATCTGAGCCGCTGACATAAAGCCCATCGACCTGCTTGTATCTGCGCAGGTGCCTGATTGCAAGAGAGGGTGTGATGTGGGTGGATCTGTCAGCGGTACTCCCTCAGATGTCAGTGGAGGATCCTGAGGATTCCAGCTGGCACAGGAGGATGGCTGAGCTAAAGATAGAAGACAATCAGTCAGTATTATCACTCATCACATAGTCAATGTGCATGTTAGGAGACCCTGTGATACCATGATATCAACCATGATGGCTTTATGATTGCTGAATAACTGAGGACTCTTGTTTAGAAATCCTTCCGAGTAATAAGAAAAGCCTACATCATTTGCACCCATCCATCTGTTCTGCCTCAGTCCTCTGGATTCTACCTTCCTCAAAACACCTGGCTCTCCCCGACCCAAGAACCTTCCTCCGCACTCACACGCAAGCCAAAGCGAGCCCACCCCAGGTGCGCCTAGGATGAGCAGTTGGCCACCCCAACACCCAGCTGAGCGCTCAGGGAAACTGTGGCTTCCCTTCTCCCATGAATAAAAAGATCCAACTATTACTCAACCCCCTACCTTCAACACCACACTGTCCTCTCATGACCCCCTCAAGAACCATGTTGAAGGTCCCGTCATCTTTGCAAATCCTGACCCATAGATGGACCCAAGGCTTCCGATCTTATCTCCCAGTCTTAACACACAGGCATACTTGCCTTCTGTTACTGCCATTCCTACAACCCTGAGCACTGCTAAAGACAATCGCCCTTCCAGGCCTCTCCACGCTACAGCATGCCCTTAATTGACCAGCCAGCTTGATATTGCACTTTTTCGATGTCCGCAGTAGAAGCGGACCAGGTTCTTGCTTCCTGTCTCTCGTGTAACAGACAAGTGTGAAATTCAGGCCCAAGACTGGCTGGTGGGCAGAAATTCCTCTATGTACAGAACGGTGCAGAGTAAAAGGAGTTGGAGCAGCCTCAATCCAGATTTGGCAGTCATTGGCAACATCACCACAAGAAAGGCTAAAGGAAACGGGGGAAACAAACCTGGCACACCAGCGCAACAGAATGCATCCGTATCAGCATGTTGCACACATCATTCATTTCAACATCAATACATGAATAAATCTGTATGAAATGTATTCATTACTTCCACAAATGCATTAAAACATCCTAGTACCTTTGTTAAAGTTGAGAATAAATTGGACAGAGATTCATTCATGCTTTGGTGTTGAGATACATGATATTAGTAACCAGTGTGCTCACACAGAACAGTGCCAGGTATTAACAGTCACTCACACTGAATAAAGCAATTTCGCCCCAAACATGGGGTAATATATTTTCTGCTAAGTATATTCAAATTTCTGATCAATTCCTGTGCACAATTCTGTACCATACAACAACAACTACTTGCATCAATATAGCATCTTTAACATAATCAAATGCAATAGTTTGCAGTTTCATATCTGGAAGGTTGTCAACTCAGCCAAGATGAGTTGAAGTTTAGTTGCTAGTGTCACAAGTAGGCATACGTTAACACTGCATTGAAGTTACTGTGAAAATCCCCTAGTCGCCACACTCTGGCGCCTGTTCGGGTACACTGAGGGAGAATTTTGCATGGCCAATGCACCTAACCAGCACGTCTTTTGGACTGTGGGAGGAAACCGGAGCATCCAGAGGAAACCCATGCAGACACGAGGAAAATGTGTAAGCCCCGCACAGACAGTGACCCAAGCCAAGAATTGAACCTGGGTCCCTGGCACTGTGAGGCAGTAGTCTGCTAACCGCTGTGATGCCTAAGCTTATTCGCAGCTTCAGACACAATGGAAAATTACAGGAAGGGACTTTTAACTGTATAAAAAATAATTTTCAGTACTGCAGTCAAAGAATGAATAGTATGGTGGAGTGACAAAGGCGGGATGAAGAAGGTGCAGCCTCCGTTTCAGATGTTCACTATTGCCTATGATCCCTACTGCAAATGTTCACTACTCTCTGTGACTCTGCATCAGTAAAACTTCATGTTTTAATTTGATTTATTATTGTCACATGTATTGGGATACAGTGTAAAGTACTGTTTTTTATGCGCTATACAGACAAAGCATACTGTTCATAGAGTAAATTGGGGAGATGGAAAGAATAGCATGCAGAATATAGTGTTGCAGTTACCAAAAGGGTGAAGAGAAAGATCAGCTTAATGTGTAATAGGACCATTCAAAGGTCTGATGACAGCAGGGAAAAAGCTGTTCTTGAGTCGGTTGGTACATGTTTTTAGACTTCTATATCTTTTTCCCGATGGAATAAGTTGGAAGAGAGTATGTCCGAGGTGCGTGGAGTCCTTGATTATGCTGGCTGCTTTCCCGAGGCAGCAGGAAGTGTAGACGGAGTCAATGGATGGGAGGCTGGTTTGCGTGACGGATTCGACCACGTTCACAACCCTTTGTAGTTTCTTGTGATCTTGGACAGAGTAGGAGCCATACCAAGCTGTGATACAACCAGACAGGATGCTTTCTATGGTGCATCTGTAGAAATTGGTGAGAGTTGTAGCGGACATGCCAAATGTCCTTAGCTTTCTGAGAAAGTAGAGGCGTTGGTGGACTTTCTTAACTATAGCGACAGTATGGAGGGACCAGGACAGATTGTTGGTGATTTGAACACCTGGAAACTTGAAGCTCTCGACCATCTCCACTTCATCACCTTTGGAGTCAAATAATCAACCTGTGTAACTACGAGGATAGTCATGATGTGGAGATGCCGGCGTTGGACTGGGATGAACACAGTAAGAAGTCTCACAACACCAGGTTAAAGTTCTGAACTCCCACTCACCTGACGAAGGAGCAGCGCTCCGAAAGCTAGTGGCGTTTGCTACCAAATAAACCTGTTGGACTTTAACCTGGTGTTGTTAGACTCCTTACTGTGTTTACCCCAGTCCAACGCTGGCATGTCCACATCATAACTACGAGGACCCAGGCTAGACCAAGGCCTGTGCAGAGCTGTAGGTAGCTGTTGCGAGTAACAAACTTCATACATGGCAGGATGGAATTCCAAGGCTTATGGCCTAGGCAGTTGGAAGTATTGCCATCAATAAAAATTGGGAATGTTCATGAGGTCAGGATTGGATGAGGGGAGATAACTCGGAGGGTGATGGAACTGAAAAGATAACAGCCACAGGGAGGAGTGAGCAATGGAAGATTCTGAAAACAAGCTTGGGAATTTTACAAGTGTAGCCTAGATGGTGTCACGTTGATGGATAAGAATGAATTACTTGGGTGCTGAGTAGCCATTAATCCAGATACTTAGACTGCATCTGGAATTCTCAGGATCTGTCTAAAGTGGCCTCCCACATGATCCACCAGTTGTAGGCTAGAATATAAAATATAAGTGACTGCTGCCAGGATCACACCAGTTTCTCTGCTGCCAATTGAGTGGGAAGTTGGGCTCACTGGGTATGTCAAGCCCACTCACCCAGATATTTTAAATAAGCTCCACCAGGATGTGGGAACAGATGCAGGAGAAGATGGCACACATTGAGGTGCACAAAGCAGATGGCACAAGCATTCCATGGCACAAATCTGTTTTGCAGTTACTGCTCACCTATGCCAAGCCCCTTCGAATAATCTTCCAGCTTCACTGCATATCGCGTTCGCTCAAATCTTAGTTGGCTGTCAAAGACAACCAAGGTGCAACGTACAGGAAACAGCTCCTCTACACATTCATGTTCAGACATCAGTGCTTTGGAATATGGCTTTGTGTCAAACCATTCTCAAAAAAAACAGGTTGATCTCCAGCTTGAGCACATGCCTGTCAATACAAATGAGTTCCTTCAGCTTACAACATCTCAAGAATACTTTTTTTTATTACACATCATGGTAGCATAACATTCAATGGAATAGGTCCCAACTGGAGATAGGCACACAACCGAACAGTTTACATAGCAAGCGTCAAGCATTCTTACCTGTGTTCAATCTATCATCCCTCAAACAATCAGAGGTCTGCTTGGGGCTACAAGACACAGTCAAGAGACTTCAGCAGCCAAGGCTGCCTTAGATGTATGGTTAGATCCAATTTTGCATCGCAGCTATATCCTATTTTATCTCAATAAATTCATTCAAATTCTCCAGTGGTAAGTTGCAATTCTGCGCTTGATTTTCCATTATGAATCCATTGCTATTGGTATTCAAAAGCCACACAAGTCTAAACGGCATTTTATTTTACCATTATTCAGAAACCCGCACTTCAGCATGGTTAATTCATTATCAGCTTCACATCCTAACAAGACCAGGATCAAAGGACATTCATGCTCAAAGTTATATTCTTTTATTTACATCGGACATGACTGATTTAATGATCATTCCCCCTTGTTCTGGATTCCCCCACAAAAGTCAATAGTTTTCTCTCCATTTAACCAATTAAATATTTTAATCAGCGAAAAGAAGGTCACCACCTCATCCTTTATCATCTAGGGAATGGAAACATAGTCTATTCAAACTGTGCTCAAAGTGTCCTCAGGGGAGGCAATGGCCTAGTGGTATTATCACTAGACTAATAATCCAGAAACTCAACTAAAGTTCTGGGGATCCGGGTTGGTGGAATTTGAATTCGATCAAAAATGCCTGGAGTTAAGAATCTACTGATGACCGTGAAACCATTGTCGATTGTCAGAAAAACCTATCTGGTTCACTGATGTCTTCAGGGAGAGAGATCTGCCGTCCTTACCTGGGATGGCCTCCATGTGACTCCAGAGGCACAGCAGATTTGTTGACTCTCAACGGCCCTCTGAACAATGGCAACTAGGGATGGGCGACAAATGTTGGCCACCAGCAACACCCATGTCCCATGAATGATTTTTTAAAATTAATAACAACTACTTGAATTTCATAGAACCTTTGCTGTAATAAAACATCCAAAGGCACTTGATTGGAAAATGTGGACATAAGATGACAGATGACCAAACGTTTGTTCAAAGATGGAGGTTTTGGGGAGTAAATTAGAGGAGGAAAACAAGGAAGAGAAATGGAGAGGTACACAAAGGAAATTCTAGGGCTTAGGCCTATAGATGATTGAGGGTACAGACAACAATGGTGGAATGATTAAAATGGTGATTGGTCAATAAATTAGAATTTGCAGGTGCAGAGATCTCAGGGTTGTGGGGCTGTCAGAGGTTACAGAGATAGGGAGAGGCAAGGATGAACAAGTTAAAAACATGGCTGAAAACTCTAAAATCAAGTTGGCTTGACGATGAGCCAAGGTGGATTATGGGTAAGTGGGACTGTTAGGACACGGGTAGTTTTGAATGACCTCTGGTTTACCGAGGCCAGTGAGGTGTACATTGGAATAGTCAAGTCTAAAAGTAACAAAGGCATGGACGAGGGCCTCAGCAGCAGAAATATTAAGGCAAAAGTCGAAGTTGGATGACATTACAGAGCTGGACCGAGATGCCCTTAGTTGTGGGAATGAATATACGGTAGGAAGCTAATATAATATCAAACGTCTGCTTGAGCCACAGCCAGTTGCCAAGTGGAACACAGTTCGTGATGGGGATTGAAAGCAATGGCTTCTATCGCCCCAATATTTAATTGGAGGAAATGAGAGAGAGCATCAAAAGAGGTGAATCATGACTCTGAAATTCACATACTCCAAAGCCAATATATCCTTCCTGAGAAGTGGTGCTCAGAACAGAACACAGAACTGTAGAGATAGAGGAGTAGGATGGAAAACTCCCTCACTTCAATATCAGATTTTCATAGAATCATAGAATCCCTACAGTTCAGAAGGAAGCCATTTGGTCCCTCGAGCCTGCACCGACAACAATCCCACCCAGGCCCTATCCCCACGTATTTACCATGCTAATCTCCCTGACAACAAGGAGCAATTTACTGTGGCCAATCAACCTAACTTGCACATAGTTGGACTGTGGGAGGAAACCAGAGCGCCCGGAGGAAACCCACGCAGACACGGGGAGAACGTGCAGACTCCGCACAGTCATCTAAGGCTGGAATCGAACCCAGGTCCCTGGCGCTGTGAGGCAGTAATGCTGCCTACTGTGGGGTTGATCGGGGCTGTGGGGATGGTGATTGAGGGGGGTTGGGGGTGGGGCGGGGGGGGGGGGGGGTGGAGGTTGGCCCAGGCATGCTCGGGGGGGTCAGCGTTTGGGCCGTTGGTGGAGCGGAGGGCCGGTGTTGCGGGGCTGGCCAGCGATCGAGCTGGCCAACGATCGGGAGGCCAGCAGACAGGAGACACTGCGCATGCGTCGACCTCGGCACTGACAGATCCGCACATGCGCAGTGGCCCGCTCAGCGCTATGCTGCCGGCCTCTCCAGTGGGAATAGGCTCTGCCCACAGCTTTTTTGCGCCATTTATGCTACTGCACCCTGCAGTGCACAGTGTGTGGGAGATTCATTTTGAAACTCCCGCTGAAAAAAACAGCGGTATTTACTCCAGTTTTCATGCGAATTTGACACTGAGAATTTTTTCAGGAGAATCCATGTGGAAGAGTGACCTTCTGGCCAGGACGGAATGACCTTTCACTGCCCATTAAATGTGCAGTGTTCCTGAAAACTGGCCCCTACGTCTTCCTGTCCAAACAGACTAAAACAGATAAAAATGCCTCTTACCTCCTTTTGATTGAAATTTCAAGCACTGCGCTTTGTGTCTTAGTGCTGGAAGCAGAATAAAGGTAGGCCCGGTTCAAACCAGAGGTCACCATCATAATTATTATCTGTAAATCCCACTGTCTGTGAAAAGTTGCCACTGACAATTGGAGATAATGGCCTTCATCACTGTGAGGCCAAAAGCAGCTATGTGATATATCTTCATCTACATTTGGTACAAATTGAAAGATGATGACTGATATTGTGAAATGAAGGCTGGCGTGTGGTAATAGTGAAGGGTGGCAATAACTGGAGCTGCTGGAGACGCGGGTTCGACTGACAAGATGCTGTCAACTTCGGAAACGTGGAAAACAAATTGATTGATGGGAGATTCTGGGATAATAGACAAAGTACGGATAATCATCAGACTGAAGTGCTCAGAAAAGCTGACAGAAAACAATAGCATGGCAATTACTGTCAAGACATTGGAACATTACGAACTATCAAGAGTGCCCATTAGTGTGCACTTTTCACCTGTGCCTTGAACTGCAGGAAATTTCAGGTGTTTGCTGTTTTAATCTGAGTACCGGCGACTGTTACCACTTATCTCAGGAAGTGTCCCACATTCCATTACACATCGGCCCAACGAGTCTGTACTGACCACACTCTCAGCCAGGCCCTACCCACATAACCCCAAGTATTTACCATGCTAATCCTCCTGACACTAAGAGTCAATTTACCATGGCCAATCAACCTAACCCGCATGTCTTTGGAGTGCGGGAGGAAACTTGCTAGCCCTCATATATACATTGCTGTTGAGGCTGCAGTCTATAAGCTGATTGTAACGAACAACGGTTGCATAGGGTAGTCAAATCTGCTGCTGCATGTTATAATAAAAAGTACAGTATATTCATTTGTGTCACAAGCAGGCTTACCTTAACACTGCAATGAAGTTACTGTGAAAATCCCCGAGTCGCCACACTCTGGCGCCTGTTCGGGCACACTGAGGGAGAATTCAGCATAGCCAATGCGCCTAACCAGCATGTCTTTCGGACTGTGGGAGGAAACTGGAGCACCCGGAGGAAGCCCACACAGACACAGGAAGAACGTGCAGACTTTGCACAGGCAGTGACCCAGGGAATCGAACCAGGGTCCCTGGTGCTGTGAGGGAGCTGTGCTAACCACTATGCCAATGGGCTGCCTTTAAGTGGATGGAATCAATGGCAAAGGAGCAAACCCAGCAGCAGGAATGAGTTGCAGGTGAACTATTGGTTCCATTCCTCTATGATACAGTGAACAAAGAACAAAGAACAATACAGCACAGGAACAGATCCAAGCCCGCGCCGCTCCCTGGTCCAAACTAGACCATTCTTTTGTATCCCTCCATTCCCACTCCATTCATGTGGCTATCTAGATAGGTCTTAAATGTGCCCAGTGTGTCCGCCTCCACCACCTTGCCCGGCAGCGCATTCCAGGCCCCCACCACCCTCTGTGTAAAATACGTCCTTCTGATATCCGTGTTAAACCTCCCCCCCCTCACCTTGAACCTATGACCCCTCGTGAACGTCACCACCGACCTGGGAAAAAGCTTCCCTCCATTCACCCTATCTATGCCTTTCATAATTTTATACACCTCTATTAGGTCACCCCTCATCCTCCGTCTTTCCAGTGAGAACAACCCCAGTTTACCCAATCTCTCCTCATAACTAAGCCCTTCCATACCAGGCAACATCCTGGTAAACCTCCTCTGCACTCTCTCTAAAGCCCCCACCTCCTTCTGGTAGTGTGGCGACCAGAACTGGGCGCAGTATTCCAAATGCGGCCGAACCAACGTTCTATACAAGTGCAACATCAGACCCCAACTTTTATACTCTATGCCCCGTCCTATAAAGGCAAGCATGCCATTTGCCTTCTTCACTACCTTCTCTACCTGAGACGTCACCTTCAAGGATCTGTGGACTTGCACACCCAGGTCCCTCTGCATATCTACACCCTTTATGGTTCTGCCATTTATCGTATAGCTCCCCCCTACGTTAGTTCTACCAAAATGCATCACTTCGCATTTATCTGGATTGAACTGGATTGAACTCCATCTGCCATTTCTTTGCTCAAATTTCCAGCCTATCTATATCCTTCTGTAGCCTCTGACAGTGAAGTTACTGTGTGGAATAAAGGCTACCTTTGGCATCACAGATGTGCTTGAAATTTGACAGGAATTCAGGGATTGTGCTATCTCCGTTAAGAAGACAGTGGCCAAAATTCTCCCAAAAAAACTAAGTGCCCAACGAGTGGGAAAATGGGAGTATTTTCCACCCATTTTTGGGCATACTTACCAGAACTAATTTCTGACACTGTGCAATGCAGAGTTCCTCAGCGTGAGTCACTCTGAAAGGTGGTGGGCGGGGCCTATTCCCGCCCGAGAGGCCGGCAGCATAACGCTGAGCAGGCCACTGCGCATGTGCTGATCTGTCAGCGCAGAGATCGACTCAGGCGCACTGGCTCCCCGCCCCACACACCCGATTGCTGGCTTACCGGACCTCCACAGGCCAGCCCCGATCTTTTGGAGCACCCAGTGGAAACCCACGCAGACATGGGGAGAACGTGCAGACTCCACATCGACAGTGACCCAAACTGGAAATCAAACCCGGGCGTTGTGAAACAGAAAGGGAAAGACTCTTAGTACAGTAGAGGATCAGAAGGACCTTGGGGTCCGGGTCCATAGGACTCTAAAATCGGCCCCCCAGGTGGAGGAGGTGGTTAAGAAGGTGTATGGTGTGCTGGCCTTTATCAATCGAGGGATTGAGTTTAGGAGTCCGGGGATAATGATGCAGCTTTATAAGACCCTCGTCAGACCCCACTTGGAGTACTGTGCTCAGTTCTGGTCGCCTCATTACAGGAAGGATGTGGAAAAGATTGAAAGGGTGCAGAGGCGATTTACAAGGATGTTGCCTGGATTGAGTGGCATGCCTTATGAGGATAGGCTGAGGGAGCTCGGTCTTTTCTCCTTGGAGAGACATAGGATGAGAGGAGACCTAATAGAGGTATATAAGATGTTGAGAGGCATAGATTGGGTGGACTCTCAGAGGCTTTTTCCCAGGGTGGAAATGGCTGCTACAAGAGGACACCGGTTTCAGGTGCTGGGGGGTAGGTACAGGGGAAATGTTCGGGGGAAGTTTTTCACACAGAGGGTGGTGGGCGAGTGGAATCGGCTGCCGTCAGTGGTGGTGGAGGCAAACTCAATAGGGTCTTTTAAGAGACTCCTGGATGAGTACATGGGACTTAATAGGATGGAGGGTTATAGGTCGGCCTAAAAGGTAGGGATATGTTCGGCACAACTTGTGGGGCCGAAGGGCCTGTTTTGTGCTGTAGTTTTCTATGTTTCTATGTTAGAAGTGCTAACTACTGTGCCACCCCACTCTGTAAATGTTGAGAAGTTTTCAGGCTCTGAGGTTTTGACTTGTGTAACAGACTAGGTAGTAATTTTCTTCTACACACCACATGCTAAATAGTTCCTGGATTAGTGCACAAATAAAACTACAGGCTAAAAGCACATGCCAATGGGTGTGAAACAGAGAAAGCTCAAAGATCGTACAAAATGGAAGGATTGAAGCCAAATTAAAGTTCAGTAAGAAGTCTTACAACACCAAGTTAAAGTCCAACAGGTTTATTTGGAATCACGAGCTTTCAGAGTGCTGCGAAAGCTCGTGATTCCAAATAAACCTGTTGGACTTTAACCTGGTGTTGTGAGACATCTTACTGTGCCCACTCCAGTCCAACGCCGGCATCTCCACATCACATCTTAAAGTTGCCATCGTGGCTACATACAACTCGTGTAGCTGTCCACAGAGAACTTACACTCGCACTTCCTCTTTTCCTTTTTAATTAAATTTACATATTTAGCTTTAGGCTCCAAACAACCAAAGTAACACTCATTTTTGCAATTATGCAGATTAACCTCAATTGTTTTCTTTTATCTGGTGTCAACGATGAGGAGGGCATGGAATTAGTAAATCTTTCTCACTAAATAAATAATTGCATTAAAACCTGTAACCTGTTAGGAATTATGTTTCTGAATATTAGAATGTGTGCCGTTTACCACAGGATTTTATTGTGGCTGCCATGTTACTTCTCACCGTGTCTAACGAGAGATTATGGATGTACAGCTGATATTAAGGTTAACATAGAAACTAGAAGCAGGAGTAGGCCATTCGGCCCTTCGAGCCTGCTCCGCCATTCATTTTGATCATGGCTGATCATCAAGTTCAATATCCTGATCCCGCCTTCCCCCATATCCCATGATCCCTTTAGCCCCAAGAGCTATATCTAATTTCTACTTGAAATCACACAACGTTTTGGCCTCAACTACTTCCACAACACCAGGTGAATTCCACAGATTCACCACGACCTGGGTGAAGAAATTTCTCCTCACCACAGTTTTAAAAGGTTTACCCCTTATCTTCAAACTATGATCCCTAGTTCTGGACTCCCCCACCATCGGGAACACCCTTTCTGAATCTACCCTGCCTAATCCTGTTCGAATTTTATAAATTTCTATGAGATCCCCTCTCACTCTTCTAAACTCCAATGAATACAATCCTAACCAACGTAGCCTTTCTTCATATGACAGTCCTGCCATCCCAGGAATCAGCCTGGTAAACCTTTGCTGCACTCCCTCTATAGCAAGGACATCTTTCCTCAGATAAGGACACCAAAACTACACACAATGCTCCAGGTGTGGCCTCACCAGTGCCCTGCACAATTGCGGTTGCTCTTTAGCTGCTCAAGCTTTTGAACTTTCAGATGAAAATCATAGAATAGAATAGAATCCCTACAGTGCAGAAGGGGGCCATTCAGCCCATCGAGCCTGCACCGACAACAATCCCACCCAGCCACCATCCCCGTAACACGTATTTACCCCAACAGTCCCCCGAACACTAAGGGCCTGATTTTACCATTTTCATTCTAAGCACTGAATCTGGGCGCAATTCAGATCCGACTTGGAAATCTGCTTTCAGGCGCCCCCATATGCAATCAGCCTGAAAAAAAAATTGCGGGTCCAAATCGTGCTGTGGGCCGGGTTTAGCGCGCCTGAAACGATCGGCGCTTTGAACTGCGCATGCGCAGTTAGAAAAAAATTTGAAAAAGCACGCCCTTGTCAGACCGCTCCCGGGCGCAGAAAGCAGAGAAAGCGGCCCGGGAGCGAAAAGCGGGAGCGATGGCCCCCACAGAATCACTGTCCCCCTTATCCACCCACCCCCCCGCTAGCCAGACTGATCGCGACCCCCTGTCACCTTCCCCCCCACCGATCACCCGCAGAGTGGCAGCAGATCCTCCCTGCCCCCTCCCACCAGAGATACATCTTACCTGCCTCATTCTCCCCCCCAGAGAATGATCTGGCCTCACGCCCCCAATGCCCCCCTTCCCCAGAGAATGATCACTCCCCCCTAAATGTAAATGCATTTAAATTGCCATGGCACCCACTTAGGGCATGAATCGGATCGCGGCCATTCCCGGGTCTCGGCAAAGTGGCCATCTGCGTGGACGTGGGTGAGGATCGCGTTAATGGCCTCACACCCGACTTTACCATGTTTTCGTGTCCACAATCGGGCCCTAGGAATCAATTTAGCATGGCCAATCTACCTAACCTAACCTTTGGACTGTGAGAGGAAACCCGAGCACCCGGAGGAAATCCACGCAGACACAGGGAGAACGTGCAGACTCCACACAGACAATGACTCGAGGCTGGAATTGAACCCGGGTCCCTGGCACTGTGAGGCAGCTGTGCTAACCACTGTGCCATTCTGGAATTTCAAACTGACTCTACGACAGTTCACAAAACAAGCAAAAACCTCATCAGAAGCAATGTGGATCAAGGGGGAGTTATCAGACAAAACCTCAACCAGATTCTGAGCAGTGAAATCAGCACTTACAGGACAATTTGGCTTAGAACCTAATGAAGCTTCAAACCTCAACCCCAGCTGATTTGCTTTTCCATTTTATTTCACTAAACATATTGGGATTAATGAAAACAGATATTACCATGGAGATTTACCTTCTGCTTTTCAAAGCACAAATCAACAGTTAATAAGGTACAATAAAATAGCCACTGTACAGGGAAATAAATAAGTAGGGAATGGAAATGAAACAAAAATACAAAGCAGGACCTGATCCAACAGAAAGCAATCAAACTTATCCAATCTTGGACAAAATCCTTTGTTTTCCTCTCTATGCACCTTCAAGGATATAAAAGTGAAGCAGTAGATTGCTTCACTTCCTACTTACCCATCTTACTGGAGTAGATTAGGAGGTCAATAAGCAATGTAGATAAGCAAGCCTGTGTAGAGTGCTTTTTTGTCCACAAAGTAGCAGTTGAAGGTAGTGAGGCACTCTTGTCCAATCAGCCATGTTGTATAGTATTATTGCCAACACAAGGGAGTTTGCCATTGTGCGCAAGTACATTGGAGTGTGGTGCGTTGTGTTGATTTTCTACATTGCAGAGCGTAAATCCAACTATAAAACAAATAATAAAATGAAATCAGTTCATTGAATCCCTACAGTGCAAAGGAGGCCATTCAGCCCATCCAACTTGCACTTGCAACAATCCCACCCAGGTCCAACCCCCGTAACCCCACATACTTAGCCTGCTAATCCCCTTGACACGAAAGGGACAATTTAGCATGGCCAATCAACCTAACGGCACATTTCTGGAGTGTGGGAGGAAACGGGAGCACCTGGAGGAAACCCACACAGACACGGGGAGAATGTGCAAACTCCACACAGACACCCAAGGCCGGAATTGAACCCAGGTCCATAGAGCTGTGAGGCAACAGCGCTAACCACTGTGCCACCCATAGCAATTTTGCAGTTGAAGTGCTACTAAGGGTAATGACTAACTGTGCCTTGGGCAAATTCAATAACTGCGCTGTAAGAAATACTTATCAAATTAACATTATTAATACGAACAACTTACTATCATTATCAGCACTTCAGAAAGGTCTCACGAAAAGTTAGTCACCTGGAATTTCTGTCTAGATGAAGTATCTGATTCCTGGAGAAATTGAGAAAATGGTCTTTACACATGTTCTCACCTTTTACGCTGATTTTTTTTAAGGAGGGAGTAGCCCACGGGAATTCTTCCTTTACAGATGTAAAACAAATTTAATTGTAAGACCCCCTCCTCGCTCCCCACCCCCGCCGCCCTCCCCCAGCCTAAAGTTTCTTGTCTTTACTCTCAATAGCAAATAACAACTTGCATACTGTCTCACTAAATGTGATACATCTTTATCAAATCCCGAAGCAATAGTACTCGCAACGAAACAGAAATGCCAGTCAACAAATACATTGTGAGTTTAGGAGCCATGAAGTAAACTGTTTGGACAATATTTTTAATTGGATATCTGTGTTAAATAAAGGAAGGTAAATATTGCATCATTAAAATTATATTCCACTGCAACCACAAGCAATATTGATTTTTTTTCATATAAATTCTGCAGCTGATAACTTTCATAGTATTCAACACCATTCATGATTCTCAGATACTGGAGCCATCCATGTCCATATGCAGCAAGACCTGGACAACATTCAGACTTGGACTGATAAGAGGCAACCGAGAAGAAAAAATAAACAGTTCAGACCAGTGTTCTTATTTGCCTGTTTTACTGTGTTTTCCTTCTGGGAAATAACGTTCGCACCACACAAGTGTCAGACAATGACCATCTCCTACAAGAGAGAATCTAACCATGCCCCTTGATATTCAATGGCAAAACCACCAACGAATCCCCCCCCCTATCAGCATCCTGGTTGCTACCATTAGCCTGAAACTGAACTGGACTAGCCATATAAATACTATAGCTACAAGAGCAGGTCAGAGGCTGGGACTTCTGTGGAGAGTGACTCACCTCCTGACTCCCCAAAGCATATACCTTGGCTAATGACACAATGCTCTAAAGCATGATGGGACATAGTCAAGTAAAAAGAACGACATTCCTTGGAACAATGCAGCTACTAAGCGAAGAGAAAAGCAAATCTTATCAGTGCCTCTAAACAATCCTAATGAATAGGATATTCACTAACCAAGGACACACCAGAGATCCCAGACAGTTTGAATGAATAGGATATACATTACACCAGATGAGAGGGTCTGGAAGGTGTCAGGTGACTGTGAGAAAGACTTTCAAAGTCCACGAACTGATCATGTAGTCTTACATGACTATGCTGTCAGAGGGTAAATGTTATTGGCCAAGGTAAATAATCTATACTAATAATGATTGGCTTTAGCCATCTAGCCAGCTGGGGTGAGCAAAGGGTGGGCAAATGACTTTGGAAAATTGTATAGTTGTAGTACTGAGAGTGATGTAATCGCAGAGTAGATTTGGAACTGCCTCAAATCTTTCACCCTCATACATTGACCAAGTTTGGAAAATAAAAGAATGTCTTTTACCAGAATACTGTGTCCGTGAGCCTTTGTGTTAGCTGAGCCATAATTAAGAAGGGGAATCCCTCACGTGAAAGCCAGCTTAATACATATTCTCTGAAAACGCTCCTACAAGTGATTACTTTCCTTAATGCTCTAGCCATTGCTTCAGAATGGACCATTCTCCTCTGCGATGAGCTTGGACAATGCCTTTGATATAATCATTGTCCCAGTAAACCTTCTGTCTCTGCCTGAAAGGTAGTTGTATAGAAATATAAAAGGTAATAACCAGTTACAAGTTTCAGTACATATTTGAAGTAATTCCTAACATCTTGGGGTGGCATGGTGGCACAGTGGTTAACACTGCTGCTTCACAGCCCCAGGTCCAATTCCGGCCTCAGGTCACTGTCTGTGTGGAGTTTGCACATTCTCCCCGTGTCTGGGTCTCCTCCGGGTGCTCTGGTTTTCTCCCACAGTCCAAAGATGTGTGGGTTAGGTTCACTGGCCATGCCAAATTGACCCTAGTGTCAGGGGGGATTTGTAGGGTAAATGTGTGTGGTTGCGGTAAAAGGGCCTGTGTGGGATTGTGATTGGTACAGATCCGGTGGGCCAAATGGCCTCCTTCTGTACTGTAGGGATTCTATGATCTCTATTCTATTCTATGATAATCAGCAGATGTAAAATTCCATAGGAGGTTGGCTTGGCTTGTCCTCATTGAATTCCACATTGGAAATTTCCAGAAACTGACCAATGTACCATAAGCAACCTAACATGTCAAGAGGCCTACGGCAGCCATCCAAAGCCAGTGTTTTTACTTGTTTCTTCAAAAGTCCTTTTAAAGTGGCTAATATAAAT
The DNA here is from genome assembly GCF_964213995.1 of Mustelus asterias. Lineage (NCBI taxonomy): Eukaryota > Metazoa > Chordata > Chondrichthyes > Carcharhiniformes > Triakidae > Mustelus > Mustelus asterias. Next base: position 62,049,925 of record NC_135818.1, on the reverse strand, counting down.
ATTTGTTCAGGCAATTAAATTAATGATGAACATTTTACACATTATCATGATACTGTCTCTGGGAGACATTCTGGAACTCCCTCCCTAACAGCACTGCGGGTGTTCCTACACCACAAGGACTGTGGAGGGTCAGGAAGGCGGCTCATCACCACCCTCTCAAGGGCTACTAATGATAAGGACCAAATGCTGGCCTAGCCAGTGGCGCCTACATCCCACAGAATAATTAAATGACAAAGATTGAATATATTCAGAGAAATGTCAACTTTGTGCACCATTTGTGTAAATATTCTATATACAGACAACTGAGACTTACAGGAACTGAGTAAGAAAATCTTTTGGGATCAAACTTCAATTTTTAAAGCATTAAAAAGGTAGAATTCTTCATTCTCAGACAACGAGTCTTTATGAAAAGAGAAAAGGGATCTGCCTCTTTGTATTTTTCAGACTGATAGGTTTATGTCAATGTGGACACTGTCAGCTTAGTGGATTAAGTTGGGACATATCTTTTAATTCTCTCCAGATATGTGTTCTGATAATAATATCATATTGATTTATTGCATTACATAGATAGCTGCAGATCAGATTTTTGGATGCAGGATCTTTCTTTATCCCAGCTCATAGATTCCTGTGGTAAATCACATTGTATCTGATCTAGTGGCCAACAGTAAAGTCATGCACGCACGCACGCACGCAATGGTCGACAGCTTCAGGCTTCTCGGCGTCCAGATCACCAACAACCTGTCTTGGTCCCTCCACACCGACACTATAGCTAAGAAAGCACACCAATGCCTCTACTTTCTCAGGAGGCTGAGGAAATTCGGTATGCCTGCTGCAACCAATTTTTACAAATGCACCATAGAAAGCATTTCTGGGCGTATCACAGCTTGGTGTGGCACCTGCTCTGCCCAAGACCGCAAGAAACTACAAAGGGTTGTGAATGTAGCCCAATCAATCACACAAACCAGCCTCCCACCAACTGACTCTGTCTATACTTCCCGAGATCATGTAACAACCAACTCAAGAACAGCTTCTTCCCAGCTGCCATCAAACTTTTAAATGGACCTATCTTATATTAAGTTGATCTTTCTCTGCACCCTGTGACTGTAAAACTACATTCTGCACCCTCTCCTTTCCTTCTCCCCTATGTACACTATGAACAGTATGCTTTGTCTGTATAGAGCATAAGAAATAATACTTTTCACTGAATCCCAATACATGTGACAATAATAAATCAAATCAAAACACACACACGCGCGCGCGCACACACACGCGCGCGCACACACACGCGCGCGCACGTGGACAGTGGAGGAACCATTCAGGCCACGAATGCAGTTATTTCCCTCTCAGCTGCCTGCTTGACCATTGAGGAATTTACAGGGAACCATGAACATATCTGGTGAGAGAGGCGAGGCTGCCTTTCACATCCGAGTACTCTTCACAGGGTCCTCCTGATGCGATCCACAGCTCCTCAGCATTTCTGCCACTGACCCCTGTGCCTCATGTTTTCACGAAAGAAAGATGAATTTCCAGTACCCCCGACATGCCTCGGCCCTTCAGGCCTTAAGCAGCAACAGGATGACCACCAAGGTCATCCAAGGCCATCAAGTAGCAAGCTGAGGAGGTTGCCTCTGCATCAGCTGGCTCAAAGGGGGAGAGCCATGTAGGAGAGGGGGTAAAAGAATGACCAAAACACATCAAATTGGGCTTCTTGGGTGATTAGATTGTTAAGGAATTACTACTTGTGTTTGCTCATATTCTGATAAAGGTGTTGTCCATTATATCGACATTGCTGTGGTGGGAAATACAGGAGTAATCTGGCTCACTCCAAAGAATCATAGAATCCTACAATGCAGAAGGAGGCCATTCGGCCCATCGAGTCTGCACCCAACCACAATCCCACCGAGGCCCTATACCCATAACCCCATGCATTTACCTTAGCTAGTCCCCCTGACACGAAGGAACAATTTAACATGGTCAATCCACCTAACTCACACATCTTTGGACTGTGGGAGGAAACTGGAGCATCCGGAGGAAACCCACACAGACACGGGAGAACGTGCAAACTCCACACAGGCAATGACCCAAGCCGGGAATCGAACCCGGGTCCTTGGCGCTGTGAGGCAGCAGTGCTAATCACTGTGCCACCATACCACCCCGATGACTAGGAGGATGACTGGGAGGGATCTGTGATTGCCCAAAGTGCCAGGTGTCACTGGGTAGAGGAGCCTTGGCTTTTAACTGAGGTGAATGACAGCAGCGCAGAGTGAGTGTGGTGACTGTCCCTTTAAGAGCAACACAGCAGATTAAAAGTCACCCTGGCCTGGAGAACCAATTGGAAGTCCAGGGATGGAGCCCTCTGGAGACATGTAGGGAGCAAGCTGCAGACACGAGACATGAGACTGCTGAGCAATCCTTATTAATAAATCCTTCGTCTTCATTAATGGAGCCTCTGAAAGTACATCTTTACAGCGAGGGTGAACATTTATATCATTGAAAGGATGAGGTTGGAAGGGTCAATTGAAACATGTATGTATGAGCACTTCCCACAAGCCTTCCTAGCAACCAGGTCATTGTATCTTCGATGTAGTTCTTCATGCCTTTCCAATTCTGCAACTAGTCATCGGCTTCTTCATTATCCTCCTCATTTGCAGATGCCTCGGTCTCTGTTATATCCTCTTCATCAGAGCTTCCCATCTCTGCTGTGTCAAGTTATACAAACGCATCAGACTATCATGATCCGGGAAACCCTTCCCACCTCTGCTGTGCCCAACCAGAGTCATCCAGGCATCTAAAACTTACCTTCAGGAGAATGGTATTCTGTTCCGTTGTGACTCAGGTCACCTCATGGTTGACACTGTATTTCTCTTCTGCCTCTGTCCTCTGGAACCTTGTCACTATGAATCCAAACATGAAGGCATTCAGGGAATGGAAACGCTTGGGTACCTGAGAGTACCTGAATTTGTGGAGAACTTGGCTTCTTCCAGGGTACCAAGCACACACCTGCAAGATCCATCGACAGTGACCACAAACCAGTTGAACATTGATGAAATGGTTAATAAAGGCCATTGGCTGGCCTATGGGACCCTTGATAGCCACCCACATGCAGCCTATCACACTTTACACCTGGGGGAGTCCAGCAATGGCCCTGAATTCTTTAGATCTCTCAGACTGACCGTCTGGATCAGTGCAATAATGGATGCATTGGCATTTCTTCCTGAAGACAGCATCAGTCACCACCTCAGTGTAAGGATGTGCTGCTGATTGGGAAATACCACACATCTCCTGGACTGAACCAGGGGCGGAGTAAAGGGTGACCTTCACTGTCACTGACATTAGGTGATCGCCAAAGGAATGGGGCTCAGTTCATCCGTCATCCTTCATCATGGTGCAAAGATTTCCGATGGCCTTTTGGGAAAGGCACAACCTTCCCCAACAGCATCACTCTGACATTTGGCGGTAGCTCATCCTCTGTACTTCCTAGCCACAAGGTACCTTCTCTGTCCCAGAGCCTGTCCACAGTCTCCTCTTCCGTGTTTTCCCAGTGTCCTCTTCCATCTACTCCATATCCCCAAATAGAGGCTGCCTCGGCAGGTGGCCATGAATTTGCTGCCATCCAGATCCCTGTGGCTACAGCTCCCCCCTCTCAGAGGTTCCTCCTTATTGGGGGCTCCACCTCCTGAGTAGATGATACCCATGGTAGCTGGGGATCATGGTCTAAAGGGCCACTTTCCCAGATGCTTTCTCCAACCATCCTACTATAGTATATTAGAATTACATTGTGCCTGTTGTCCATTTAAAGCTGCCATACACATATACCAGCAGAGGAAGTGTAGAAGAAGGATACAAGGAATCCATATTTTAACAGCATATCATATGGTGTTCCAATTCTGAATGCTTCTTAGTGAATCTTACAGTTTCTTCCCTAGAACAAGGAATGTGATACTGAACACTTTATCATGCACTAACGCTGTGTTGCTGATCAAGATGGTGTTGTTGATGCCCAATCTGCCATGTTTGAACATGCCTTTGGAGCCATCGCCAGTATTGTCATCAGAGTAAAAAGTGGCTACGATGTTTCAAAGGCATAATGACAGGTTTTGCAATCATGGGTGACAAAAAGAGGTGAAGAATTGGAATTGGAGACATTTACATCTGAACAAAACGACAACTCAGCAAAAAAGGCACTAACAACTTACTTCACACCCAAGAAACTACAACGTATGGAAGAGTTGTCTTCCGATTCACTAAGCAAGAAGCAAACAAGACAATTGATCAATATTGCATGGGGTTGAAGCAACTCGCAGCCAAATGTGACTTTGGTAATGTTGAATATATTGAATAGGAAGTCAAACCGTAAATAATCATTGGTTGCCTCTCTGAGTAAACTACACCAAAAAGCACTTGAGAAAGATAGAAAGCCGTCAGAACTCCTGAAATCTAGACTGTTAGAGCAGTAACTATCACACTCCAAATTCAACTCCTGTGAACATTATTCATCACTCACATGCCAGGAAACCACCTGTAAAGCAACAACAGCAATTTCACAGTCTCACAAACAAATTTAAGTTTATTTATTAGTGTCACAAGTAGGCTTAAATTAACACTGCAATGAAGTTACTGTGAAATTCCCCTAGTCGACACACTCTGGCGCCTGTTCGGGTACACTGAGGGAGAATTTAGCATGGCCAATGGACCTAACCAGCACGTCTTTTGGACTGTGGGAGGAAACCGGAGCACCCGAAGGAAGCCCACGCAGATACGGGGAGAATGTGCAAACTCCACACAAGACCCAAGGCCGGAATTGAACCCAGGTCCCTGGCGCTGTGAGGCAGCAATGATAACCACTGTGCTACCGTGCCATGAAAGGTTAACATTTAACTTGAAGTGTATGGCAAAAAACTGTCAGAAGCAGAAACTTTTGGCGAATACAAATAACGAAAAATTATAGTTTAAAATTTATTTGTGTCACAAGTAGACTTACATTAACACTGCAATGAAGTTGCTGGGAAAATGCCCCAGTCGCCACACTCCAGCACCAGATCAGGTACCTTGAGGGAGAATTTAGCATGGCCAATACACATAACCAGCCTTTCTTTTCGGATTGTGGAAGGAAACCGGAGCACCTGAAGGAAACCTACGCAGACACGGGGAGAACATGCAGATTCCACGCAGGCAGTGACCCAAGCTGGGAATTGAACCTGGGTCCCTGGCGCTGTGAGACAGCAGCACTAACCACTGTGCCAATAATTTGCGACTTGTCCAAAGAGTGGTTCCAGTATGGCAGAGCTTGAGTGTTCCAGATTGAATATTCTGCCAATGGCTGGTGTTGCAGTGGCTGTGCAGTCACTTTGCTCATGTCTGTCGATCATCAGCAAAATTCAGCTCCTTCGAGCTACACCACCAGAAAGGTGCCACATGCAGAAAGGATGGGAGGTGTAGCCAATGACCCTGAATATACTCTCTTTCAGACACGGCAAGCAGCCAGCTATGTCAGCGACCACTATCTGCTCCGACATAGATACTACCTTCAATATAATGTTATGGGAGACAAACTTCAGGATTGCCACATTCACTGCAAACCAGGGAATACCTCGTCTGTCCCAAAGAAGAGTCAAATCGAACTCGAAACATTTGGGGAGATTTTGTGCCCGTGTTTAACATGAGTGCAAATGTTGATGTGGATGCAAAATCTCACAACAATTGCCAAATGAGATCTTCGCCGGTGAGATCTGTGTTTCCTGATTTTCCCTGCCCCTCGCCAGTGATGTAATGAGGTTCCAGCCTTGCTGGGTGGGAACCTCATTTAAATACATTTTAATAAAATTTAAATACAATTAAAGGGCATCCCTGCTATATTATTCCTTCATTAACGAACTCCCAATTCTTTATTGACCAGCATAAAATGAGACATGCATTATGAAAGGGAACAACTTTAATTTGTATTAAATAAACTTGCATGTGACTTAATCTCACTGAAGTGCAACTGAATGACACCCAGGAAAACTGATAAATGACTTTGTGAACGATCAGATGGTGAAATTCCACAGACTGTCCTGATGTCAGGAGCTGCTGTTTATTTGTCACCCTTAGCTGCAGCAGGCTAGTGAGGAGTCTATTAGTGAATCCCCCCGAGTGGCACTCTCCAACACAATTCTCTCTGTTTTTAACTGACATAAAGAATCTCACCATTAGGCTTCCTTTCAGCTTTCCACTTTTGCTTTTCTACCAGACAAGTCTTGCTCTCCGAATCCGTCTCTTCAAATCCATCGGAACGGCCCAGGCAACCTTGCAACTTTGAAATTGGCACAAAGCAAAATTCACAAGTCACATCCCGGAGAGTAATCAAATGGCTCCGTGAGATAAATCTAATGAGCAAGGCAGGGAGGTCATGAATATAACTTTATAGGGGCCATAACTATAAGATGACTATTGATAAATGCAAAGATTTAACTGAAACTTTTTTACGAGAGAGCGTTTAGAATGTGGGACACAATTGCTACCAGCCTCCCATCCATTGACTCCATTTACACTTCCCGCTGCCTTGGAAAAGCAGCCAGCATAATTAAGGACCCCACGCACTCCGGATATTCTCTCTTCCATCTTCTACCGTCAGGAAAAAGATACAAAAGTCTGAGGTCACGTACCAACCGACTCAAGAACAGCTTCTTCCCTGCTGCCGTCAGACTTTTGAATGGACCTACCTTATATTAAGTTGATCTTTCTCTACACCCTAGCTCTGACTGTAACACTACATTCTGCTCTCTCTCCTTTCCCCTTCCCCGATATACTCTATGTACGGTATGTTTTGTCTGTGTAGCGCGCAAGAAACAATATTTTTCACTGTATCCCAATACATGTGACAATAATAAATCCAATCAAATAAATCAACATGGAATAATTGAGGCAAATAGCACTGATAGATTTAAGGAGCAGCTTGACCAATATTCAAGGGAGAACAATATGCTAATGGAGTCAGATGAAGGAGGGTGGGGAAAGCTCATATGGAGCACAGGCACCTCTACGCGCCAATGGGGCCTATTGTTTTGTTGTAAATCCTATGTAACGATGTAACTTCTGCAGGCACAATGGCCGCTGGGTTAAAGGTCACTGGAGCCATATTTGTTATTACAAACAGTGTCAGTGTTCTGAATCCACGATGTAAACAAATAAAAATCAACAGCAAGTGACCATGTGTGTCGAAAATGTCATGAATTGTAGGAACCCAAATGGGAGAAATGCACACTCTAAGATGCAAGTACTGAAAACAGTGCTATAACCAAGATAATATTCAAGCAGTACATGAGAACTGAAGATACCAGGAAGGGAGGAATGGCGGGATGAAATGCGTTCTCCAAGGCGGCCTTCACGACACACGACAGCGCAGAGTCGCTGAGCAGAAACTGATAGCCAAGTTCCGCACACATGAGGACGGCCTAAACCGGGATGTTGGATTTATGTCACATTATCAGTAATCCCCACAGCTTGCCCCTGGTCTTGCATAATCTCACCAGCTGTTCTGTCTGGAGACAATACACATCTCTTTAACCTGTGTTTAATGTTCCCTCCAACCACATTATCTGTACCTTTTAAGACCTGGCTGGCTGTAGAGATTTGCATTCTAATTAGTACTCTGTAACTTGATTTCTGTGTCTGTGCACTGTTGGAGAACAGAGACCACTCCATCTGACGAAGGAGCAGCAAGCTCCGAAAGCTTATGGTATTTGCTACCAAATAAACCTGTTGGACTTTAACCTGGTGTTGTGAGACTTCTTACTAGGATGAAATGCAGCAGGGACGAACAAGCAACAATTCCGTGTGGAGTTTGCACATTCTCCCCGTATCTGCGTGGGTTTCCTCCGGGTGCTCCGGTTACCTCCCATAGTCCAAAGATGTGCAGGTTAGGCAGATTGGCCATGCTAAAATTTCCCTTTAGGAGTGAAATTGACCATCCTGCCTGCTACGGGAATCAGAGCGGGCGAGGGATGAACCATGGAAAGGTCTGTTGACCTCGGGCGGGATTTCCTGGTTTCGGGGTGAGCGAGGCTGGCAAATTTGGCCCTTATTCTCCCAAGGTGTGTGGACTAGGTGGATTAGTGGGATAAATGTGTGGGGTTATGGGTGTAGGGCAAGGAGGTGTGCCTGGGTAAAGATGCTCTGTCGGAGAGTCAGTGCAGACTCAACAGGCTGAATGGTCCCCTTCTGCACTGTAGGAATTCCATGATTCTATGAGTTAATACATTGCCAGGTAGAATGGCTGGGCCTTTTGATTTACAGGTTTCATTTTCATTCCAGTATTCAGTTGAAAACATCAGGTGGAATCAGTAAATGAGTGCTTCGGTGTTTGAAAAATAAAAAAATAACATTTCTAATCAGAAAACCTGAGGATTGATCAGATTTAAGCTGAGCCATGGCTCAGTTAATAACACTCTCATCTCTGAATCACAGGATTCCAGGTTCAAATTCCACTTCAGGGCTTTGAGCACAAAACTCAAAAGACTGAGGGTGGAATTTTCCAAACCTGCACTAATTCCAGTTCCATCTCTCCATCGATGTGTCAGGAGGCATCACATGACAAGAAAAGGTCCTTTTTGGGGTCAAAATGGGCCAATAAATTAGAAGACAAAAGCTTCTGTTTAAAGTTGTTGAAAGCCACAGTTGGTTGAAAAAACAAAGCAGAGAATCCGATCTCGACAATGAAACAAAATGGTCTTAAAAATTGATTACTGGTATTAAAAAAATCCCAAGAAGATTGGGATCAAGAAATGTTTAAAAAAATGTCTCAAACCTTAAGCAACAGTATTTTTCATTTCTTAGATCCAGCAGTTTAGCCGGAACAAGCAGGGCTTTTAGTCTCCAGTTGGCCACTGGTGACCACTCTGTGCTCAATCTTTAAAACTCTGCAATATGAGAACACTCGACAAGTACTGGATGTTGTCAAAAAGAACATAAAAAACACATTAAATCAAGAAGGATTTCCGTGTTCTCACTTGGGAAAGAAATTCAAATGACAAACTACAAGTAATCATTTTAATGCATCAACTTGAGAAAATTTTGAATAAGATTACTGTGTCCGCTAATTGAAATAAGCTGTTAAAACCCATTTACCTTAAATTAATTAACACTTGTTAAAACAGTGAGTAAAATAATTTCATTCAAACACATTATGCAGGCATTAATATTGAACAAATTAATGCCCGGGCCTTGACAACATCCTGGCTGCGTTATTGAAGATGTGTGTTCCAGATTTAGACATAGCCTCTAGACAATCCCATCCTGTACAGATACAACACTGGCATCAACCAGACCATGTGGAAAATTGTCCAATATGTCCAGTCCACAAAAATCCAATCTGGCCAATTACCGCAGCATCAGACTCTTAATCGTCAGCAAAGTGATGGAAGTTGTCATCGACAGCTATCAAGCTGCACTAACACAGCAATAGCCTGCTCACTGAAGCTTAGTTTGGGTTCTACCAAGGCCTCATAGCTCCTGACCTCATTAGAGTCAAAGTCCAAACATGGACAAAAGAGCTGAACTCAAGGGATGAGACGAAAGGGACTGCCCTTGACATCAAGGTAGTACTTAATCAAGTTATCCATCAAGGAGCCCTAACAAAACTGAAGTCAATTGGAATCAAGAGGAAAACTGACTCCACTGGTTAGAGCCATACACAACACAAAGGTGGCTCTTTACAGCAAGACCGGGTCAGCATTTAGCCTTGGACTGAGAAATGGCAAGTAACAGTCCCACCACATCAGCACCAGGCAGTACAAGGGATAATTTCACAATCTCTCCTTGTCATTCAATTAAGTTACCATCGCAGAATTCTCCACCATTAGTTCCTGATGCTACCATTAATGAGAAACTTAACTGGATCAAAAATATAAATTCTCTGGTAAGTAACTCACATCCTGACTCCAGAAAATGTTTCCAGCATCTAAAGGCAGAAATCAGGAATGAGATGGAGTTCTCTCCACTGGCCTGAATGTGCACAGCTCCAAAAACACTCAAGAAACTCGACACCATCCAGGACAAAGAAATGCACTTGATCAACATCTCATCCACTACCTTAAACATTCACTCCCTCCATCACCAGTGCACAGTAGCAGCAGAGTATGATCTACAAGCTGCCCTGCAGCAACCTACCAAAGCTCATTCGACAACACCTTCCAAACCAGGACCTTCATGACATTGGGCAGCAGACACATGAGAATACCACCACCTGAAAATAACCCACTCCAATACACACACCATCCTGACTTGGAACTATATCGCTGTTCATCACTGTCGCCGGGTATAAATGATGGAACTCCCTTCCTAACAATGCAAGTACATCTAAACAATAGGGACTGTAGCGGTTCTAGAAGAGACTTCACCACCACCTTCTCAAGGGCCATTACGGGGCGATGGTAATGAAGTAGTAATATCACTAGATTAGCAATCCAGATGGCCCAGGGGACATGAGTTCCAATCCCACCATGGCAGCTGGTGGAATTTAAATTCAATGAATGAATCTTGAAACTAGTCAGGATAAATAACTGTGAACGTGTTATAAAAACCCATCTGGATTCAGCTTCAGGGAAGTACTGGGCCTGTTTTACAAGTGATACACAGTAATTTGCCCTCTGAAATTACCTTGTAAGTCACTCAGTTCTCGGGCAATTGAGATGGGCAATAAATGGGGCCTTACTGGTGATGCTCACATCTCAAGGATGATTTTTTTTCAAAAATGCATTCAATAGGGTGGAAAATCACTAGAAAGCCACAAATGTACAGTGAAGAATGAATCTGAAGACTGATAAGAAGTGGTTAGTTTTCGATCTATATTTATTGTAACTTAGCAGAACATAATGGCATACCAAAGTGCAGAGAAAGTAATGATAGGGGACAGTTGGGTGTGGGTAAAAGGGAGAAAATCTAAAATACTGAGAGAAGGAAGCAAAGAACTGAGTGTAATGTAGCCCAGTTGAGAGCATTGGCATTGTAAAGACTGACATTTACCAGAAGCAGAGCGATAAGGTGCAGAGGGATCTCATTAATGGGAGGAATTACAGTTCAGAACAAGGCTCTCAGAAGGCATGATATGCTGACATTAGCCCCGATCAAGTGTGGCTGTCAGCTTCACCTTAATGCTTCTTGCTTCGAGCTCAGTTGCTCGAATTCAATCTTGTTTTAGTCATTGTGAGTTGAACATGGTAAAATGGGTATTCTTCAGGAGAAACATGTTTGTTTTCCTTTAACTTAATTGGGATGATTTGAGCGTGAACAGGACAAAGAAAGGGACACATTAGCCTCAAACTTTGGACAGAATTTTACCGGCACGTCCACCCGAAGTTCGTACAATCTCGCCCCAGGCCAGTGGAGAATGCTGTTTTCCAAGCCCTCCTGGAATCAGGGCGGGTGTGTCGGTAAAATTCTGGCCTTTATCTCTGTAATGTCAATAGTTTCAGTTCTTTGGGTCTACTTGCCCAAAAATGGCAACCATGCCACATCTGCCCACTTTGAGTATGGCCTATGCCAAACACCATCTTGGGTGGGTTTTCTTTTGGTGAAAAATGGTTTATTAATCATATTCTCCTTAAAGTACTATGTTAATTTGCCCTTCTGTGCTCTGATTGCCCTCTGGTTGACTTTTCCAGCTCCTTTCCTTCAAGGATGTAGCAATCAGCTCTGCCACTCTGGCCAGGTCTTGAAGCTTTGCAAGCAAGCAGTTTTCCCCACTGGAATTGTGACGATACTGTGTCTTTAAAGAAATACATTTGTGTCATGTGTCTTGTGCAGGATTTCTTTTAGCAGGCAGTTCTAAGTATTGGTGCCACTTTGTCAGTACACGGCTGTCTCATTGTTACTGCAGCAGCATAATTGGTCCTAATTGCTAGAATGTTCTTTTAATCTGGACTAATGCTGTTTTGTTATTTTAATGTTTTCCCCTGGGGTTTTGCAGAGTAGGGCAAAATTAAGTGACTGGGTGGAGCTGGGCTTACACAAATAAATCAAGCTCAGTTTGCAGCTTGGGATCTTCAGAGAGAAGTTGCTTTCTCTGTGTCCCTTTTTCTCTCTGGATTTTGGGACTGGGATCTACCAGGAAATGGGTCTCTTGCTCTGAGATTCTGCTGTTTTGGGGTGGATCTTTCTCTGGAAATTGCTGCATGAGACTCTCGAGACAGGAGTCTTTCTGTATCTATCCAGAGAGTCTAAAAGGCTAGAAACTCGAAAGGCTAGGGGAGGTAATGGCCTTGTGATATTATCACTAGACAATTAATCCAGAAACTCAGCTAATGTTCTGGGGACCCAAGTTTGAATCCTGCCATGGCAGATGATAAAATTTGAATTCAATAAAAAATATCTGGAATTAAGAATCTACTGATGACCATGAAACCATTTTCGATTGTCGGAAAAACCCATCTGGTTCACTAATGTCCGTTAGGAAAGGAAATCTACCATCCTCACCTGGTCTGGCCTACATGTAACTCCAGAACAATGTGGTTGACTCCCAACTGTCCTCTGACCAAGGGCAACTAGGGATGGGCAACAAACACTGGCCAGCCAGCGATGCCTATGCCCCATGAATGAATAAAACCCGAGTAAGCATATCTGTTTTGTGCTGATTCTGAAGAGGGATTTATGTCTGTGGGGATATTACTTATGTTGGAACTATAGAGATAGTTAGCTGTTCAGAATTATACCTTGTCACGTTTAAGTATTTCCAATTGGTGAAAGTTATGCTAATTCTCTTTATTTTTAACTACACAGTTAGAATATAACAAAGTTTCTTTTAATAAAAGCTTCCTGGTGGGCCAATTGAATCATACCTGGAGTGAAACACCTTATGCTCACTATAATGACTTCAATCAGGCCACTGAGATTGGCCTATCGGTGTATGAACTCCCTGATTAAGGATCCAATTGGTGGGCCAATCAGGTAGTCCTTGCCTTGTACTTAACTGAGAGTGTCAGTTCCTCTGAGGCCCCTGGATGTAGACTGCTAACTGATAGCACTCTGTGTACTGCTGTTAGAGTTGCAAATAAAGGGATTTCTGCCTCCGTAAACTTATTATACTCACCCTAATGCCAAAATCAAAAATCATTGGGATCAAGGCCAACTTCATAACATACCTTAGAGTTTCTGATCTGGTACCTAACACACATCTAAGTGACAATGTACTGGAACCTCAAAGGGTGCCTTGCGCTGAATGTACAGTTGGTACACAAGGCCGACCAGCACATCAAGCTGATGAATGTCCGCTATCCAAGCAGCAATGTATGATTTTCCTCAGGTTTCCATTGGTTCTTTCATTCATCACCTCAAAGTGAGTGTTCTCAGGTTTTCAATTTATTCACTGACCTTGACTCCTCCAGTGAAGTCTTTGAACTTCCTGCAGCACAATATGCAGGCCTGACACATCCCATCAGCTTCTGAATGAAGGCATGGGGGGTCTCCTGACCCCTGGAGATGTAGGGCATCTCTCGTCATTTGTATGCACCTCATCAAGGCAGCATCCAAAAAGCCTTTTGGCTACTCTCCCCCACACGGTGTTTTTATTCTGCCTTTTCCAAGTGAAAATCAGTTGTGGGAAGAGTTCCAGAACCAGCTGTTGCCCCTTTATGAGGTGCAGGCTGTTTTTAAGTCATGTAAGCTGGCTTTAATTAGTGCTAGGCTCTCACGGTATTGGGTGCCCTGCTAAAGTGTGTAGCCACTGAATAGTACAATTTGTCCTGGCTGTACACTGACATCATGTTAATTGCCAAGTGGTGCAAAAGTGTCATGTTCCTTGAATCACATTGAATGTGGGGAATTAATCCCTCATCATGATCTCTGCACCTGCATTCAAGGCCCTTCAAATATAGTCCCCATCATCTATCGCAAATGATGACAAAGTTGTAATAACATTACCACTTTCTCTATTGAGATGTTCTATGTGATTTGCGTCAATTTATTGATTTGAATATTGAAAATAAATCACGTCTAGGTGCTCAGAAGACATTACTTTAAGAAGTTTACTGATCCAATGTGAATAATGTGAAATATTAGAAAGTAATTGAGGTATAACTGGCATGTACATTTTTCCATTTCAAGACATATTTCTAAACTTCACAGTGAGGGTGCTGAATTAAAAAGAAAGGGTTTTTTTTTGAAAATGTGACATTTCTTTTAATAGCTAATCATTCCCATTTAATAGGAAACATGTAAAGGTCAAGATTCAGTTAAATACAAGCACAGTGTCCGGGTCAATATTTATCCCTCACTAAACAGATTGGCTGGTCGTGATCACTGTGCAGTTTGAGAGAGCTTCTGTGCACCAATCAGCTTAATAAGAAGCTTAACAACACCAGGTTAAAGTCCAACAGGTTTATTTGGTAGCAAAAACCACACAAGCTTTCGGAGCCTTAAGCTCCTTCTTCAGGTGAGTGGGAATTCTGTTCACAAACAGGACGTATAAAGACACAAACTCAATTTACATGAATAATGGTTGGAATGCGAATACTTACAGCTAATCAAGTCTTAAAGGTACAAACAATGTGAGTGGAGAGAGCATTAAGACAGGTTAAAAAGATGTGTACTGTCTCCAGACAGGACAGCCAGTGAGACTCTGCAAGTTCAGGCAAGCTGTGGGGATTACAGACAGTGTGACATGAACCCAATATCCCGGTTGAGGCCGTCCTCATGTGTGCGGAACTTGGCTATCAGTTTCTGCTCAGCGACTCTGCACCGTCGTGTGTCGTGAAGGCTGCCTTGGTGAATGCTTACCCAAATATCAGAGGCCGAATGCCCGTGACCGCTGAAGCATTATTCTGTAAATTGAGTTTGTGTCTTTATACGCCCTGGTTGTGAACAGAATTCCCACTCACCTGAAGAAGGAGCTTAAGGCTCCGAAAGCTTGTGGCTTTTGCTACCAAATAAACCTGTTGGACTTTAACCTGGTGTTGTTAAACTTCTTACTGTGTTTACCCCAGTCCAACGCCGGCATCTCCACATCACCAATCAGCTGCCATGTTTTGTACGTCGCAGCAGTGACTATGGGTGGAATTTTACATTCTCTCTCCCCCCCCTCCGCCCCGCCCCACACACCCGGGGAGTGTTTTCCAGCAGCGGACGCAGCTCGCCTTTGGCCGTAAGCGGGATCTTCTGATCCTGCCAAGGTCGATAGCATTTTGTATGGTTTGCCCACCCAATGTTTTGGGGAATCCACTGAAGGGTTTACCTCTGGTGGGACTGGAAGATCCAGCTGGTGGGAAGGGCAGGAAAATCACACCCATATTTTAAAAGTACTCATTGGCGGCGATTTTACAAGACTAAGTGTCAAGCAGGCGTGAAAATGGGAGAGCTGCAGCTCTGTTTTTTGGGTGAGTCTTTACTCCCAATCTTATGCACTTAGTGCATGAAAAATGGGCTAAACCGTTTCTAGCCACGAGAGGTAGTGGGCGGGGCTTAATTTGCCAGCCAGCTTAATTAAGCAGCAGAGGGAGCTATTGTGCATATGCAGATCTCTGTGGCTGCACAGGCGCAATTGCAACAGCAGAGACTGACAGAGGAAGAGACCGGTCAGGCTTCTGCTGCTGCAGCCGGCCTCAATGTGCCCCCCACCCACCCCCACCATCTCGGGGCCCACGGCTGATCGCGAGTCTCACCCTGCCCAAAAATATCACTACACACTCCCGTCACCCAGACCGATCATGCCTCCCCTATCACCGATTGCATGCAGAGCGGCAGCAGGCTCCCCCTCACCTCCCCACATGCAGCGCAGCAGACGGCCCCCTCCCTCCCCAATTGGGCTGCCCATCCCTTCAGGCCCCACTGCCGTATTCCCCGTCCCCTTTAGACCCCACCCCCATAAGCCCTGCCCCCTTCAGGCCCCACCCTTGTTGCCCAGTGGGCATTCCCAAAGTGCCAGTTTGGCAGTGACAAGGTGCCAGGCTGGCACTGCCCAAGGGGCACCCCCCACTGCCCTTGACCTCCGCGAGGGGGCCTCAGTGGCCTCCGCTTCGATTGGCGAGGGCAACACGCCTGCTCCTCATTCATGGGGAGCAGGTCTTTTCCTTGCTGGAATTGGGCGAGAGGCTGATTGCATCGGAAATCCAGTGCCGGTAAGATCACGAGAGCTGAGAAGCCAGGCGCGATCCTGATTTCCCAGATCTTGTGCGATTTTACTGGCTTGCTCCACCCATTGGTGGACGAGGTGAGCCAGTAAAGTCGCAGCCACTAGCTGTGAAGTGCCTTGGATTGGCATGGTGATTAGCACTGCTGCTTCACGGCTCAAGGGACCCAAGTTTCATTCCAGCCTTGGGCCACCGTGTGGTGTTTGCACATTCTCAATGTATCTGCCTGGGTTTTCTCCAGGTGGTCCGGTTTCCTCCCACAGTACAAAGATGTACAGGTTAGGTGCATTGGCCATACTAAATTCTCCCTTAGTGTCGCAAGATGTGTAGGTTAGATGGATTACCCATGGTAGATTTGTGGGGTTACAGGGATGGGGAAGGAAGAAGAGCTGGGTCAGATACTCTGTCAGAGAGTTGGTGCAGATTCAATGGGCCAAATGGCCTCTTCTGCACTGTGGGGATTCTATGTCCTGAGGTCATGAAAGATGCCATAGAAATACAAACCTTTCTTTCTATTATATACAACTGATGCCCAGACACTACGGATCCGATCATGAGTTCCTTTCAGTGCTTCTAGGATACTGTTCTCTCCTATCTCTGGTCCAAATCTTTGGCTCTCCTGATAAAATGGATGGCATGGTGGCATAGGGGTGGCACAGTGGCAGTGTGGTTAGCACTGTTGCCTCACAACACCGGGTTCGATTCCAGCCTCGAGTCGCTGTGTGTGGAGTCTGCATATTCTCCCCGTTTCTGCGTGGATTTCCTCTGGGTTCTCCAGTTTCCTCCCATTGCCCAAATGCTGGTTCGATGTATTGGCCATGCTAAAGTCTCCCTTAATGTACCCAAACAGGCGCCAAGTGTGGCGACGAGGGGATTTTCACAGTAACTTCATTGCAGTGTTAATGTAAACCTGCTGGTGACTAAGAAATAAACTTTTTTAAAAATACTTTAATCAGAAATTTACAGATATTTGAAAAGGAAAAGGGAAATCAAAGTGAGATTGATCCTTTAGAGAGTGAGTCTGAGGAATTCACAATGGAAAATAAGGAAATTGCAGATTAGTTAAACAGATATTTAGCATCTGTCTTCATTGTAAAACATAGAAGTAACAGCCCAGAAACAATGTGAATGGGCAGGGGAAGGAGAGGGAAGAACTAAAAACAATTACAATCACCAAGGAAAGAGGACTGGGCAATGTATTAGAAATAAAGGCTGATGGGCCCAAGGTGCTGATGGACTTCATCCCTGAGTCTGAGAAGAAGTGAATGCTGAGATGCATTGATTTTAATTTTCTAAAATTCCTCACATTCTAGAAAGGTCCCATCAGATTGGAAAGTAGCAAATCTGACTCCTTCAAGAATGGAAGGAGACAGAGAGTATGAAACGACAGACCAGTTAGATTAACATCTGCCATAAGGGAAATGCTGGAATCTATTATTAAGGATGCTGTAGCAAGGCACTTAGAAAACCTCAATGCAATCAGGCCAAGTCAGCATGGATTTGTGGAAGGGAAATCATGCTTATTGGAGTTCTTTGAGGAAGTAACAAGCAACGTGGATAAAGGAGAACCTGTGAATGTGATTTACTCAGATTTCCAGAAGGCATTTGATAAGGTGTCACATCAAAAATAAGAGCTCATAGTGTAGGGGATAACATATTAGCATGGGTAAAGGATTGGTTAGCTTATCGGAAACAGAGAGTAGGCATAAATGGGTCATTTTCTGGTTGGCAAAATGTGACAAGTGAAATGCCACATGGATCAGTGTTGGAGCCTCAATTATTTGAGATTATGTAACTTTGCTGATGAGAGGGATATGTAGGAAAGTAAATTGTGAAGGGGGCATAAAGAATCTGAAAAGGAATCTGAAAAGATAGGTTAAGTGAGTGGCAGACGGAGTATAATGTGGGAAAATGTGATACTGTCTGCTATGGCAGGAAGAATAGTAAAACAGCATGTTATTTAGACAGAGAGAGATGACAGAACTCTGAGGTACAAAGTGTTCTGGATGTCCTTGTACATGAATCATAAAGGTACAGCAAGTGACTTGGAAGGTAAATGAATTGTTGTTGTTTATTGTGAGGGGAATGGAATACAAAGCTAGAGATGTTTTGCTTGTTATATAGGGTGTTGTTGGGACTACATCTGGAGTACTGTGGATAGTTTTGGTCTCCCAGTTTAATAAAAAAATATAAATGCATTAGAAGCAGTTCAGAGAAGGTTTACTGGACTGATACCTGAGATGTGGAGGAGTACCTTATGAGGAATATTGGGCATGTACCCATTGGAGTTTAGAATAATGAGTGAAGCCCTTGTTGAAACAAATAAGGTCCTGAGGGAACTTGACAGGGAAAAATATTCAAAGACTCTGCTGCCACTGCCTTTTCAGGAAGCGAGTTCCAAAGACTCACAACTCTCTGAGAGAAAATATTTTGCGTTATCTCCGTTCAAAATGGCCTCTTGTTTTAAACAGTGACATAGCTTGTACAAATAGTACAAACAGTGACAGATAGAAACATTTAAAAAGCATTTGGATAAGTACATGGATGGGAAAGGATTAGAGGGACATGGGCCAAACACAAAATTGGGACCAGCTGGGAGGGCACCATGGTCAGCATGGACCAGTTGGGCTGAAGGGCCTGTTTCCGTGCTGTATTGCTCTATGATTCTATGACCCCTAGTTTTATATTCTCCCACAAGAGGAAACATCCCTACTACATCCATCCTGTCAAGACCCCTCAGGGTCTTATATGCTTCATCAAGTCACCTTTTACTCTTCTAAACTCCAGTGGGTACAAGCATAGCCTGTATCCTTCCCTCATAGGACAATTCACACAGGTATTAATCCAGTAAACATTTTCAGGGAACTGCTTCCAACACACTTACATCCTTCCTTAAAAAAGGAGACCAATACTGTGCACTGTATTCCAGATGTGGTCTCACGAATGCCCAGTACAATTGACAACCATTGCTGGCAGTCCAGAGAGATTCTCTCTTCCCTCACATCAACATTGAAAGTAGGTGGAACAAAGCTCTTCCAGGACTTCTCAGCTAAAGCACAGGCTTCTTGGACATAATTCTAAGGCCTGACCTCCAGAGAAACTGGTCAGTTTTCTCTCCAGATCTTACGACACTCTGCCAAAAAAAATCAAGGGGGCATGTTTCATGCCAACATACGGATGGTGGGGGCAGGATGCCAACATGCCAGCAAAACTCCGCTGCTCAGAGATCGGAGCACCATCTCCAAAGGGCAACCTAATCAGAACCTGAGTAAACCTCCACCACAGAGGTCTCAGGGCCCCCCTTCCCACCTCTGATCGGAGTCGGCACTTCTCCCCCATCCCCACCCCAATTTGGCTGCGCACCGAATTCTCCGTCCTCGCTTGCAGTGAATGGCCAGAAAATTCCGGACAATATATTTTGGGGAAATTCCCAAAACAATAGAACTTTGAGGGAAAATCCAAATAAACCAGTCAGTGAGAGATTTGTAATCTTTTCCTTTCTTACGATGTAGTTGTGGAACATAAAGCCCAAAGAAAATGTTCCAAAAATCTTTTCCAAAGTAAAGTTTGAACTTTGTTTCCAACATCACAATAAAACACAGCAAAGAACAAAGCAGCACAGGAACAGGCCCTTCGGCCCTCCAAGCCCGCGCCGCTCCCTGGTCCAAACTAGACCATTCTTTTGTATCCCTCCATTCCCACTCCGTTCATGTGGCTATCTAGATAATTCTTAAACGTTCCCAGTGTGTCCGCCTCTACCACCTTGCCTGGCAGCGCATTCCAGGCCCCCACCACCCTCTGTGTAAAATACGTCCTTCTGATATCCGTGTTAAACTTCCCCCCCCCCCTCACCTTGAACCTATGACCCCTCATGAACGTCAGCACTGACCTGGGAAAAGCTTCCCACCGTTCACCCTATCTATGCCTTTCATAATTTTATACACCTCTATTAGGTCACCCCTCATCCTCCGTCTTTCCAGTGAGAACAACCCCTGTTTACCCAATCTCTCCTCATAACTAAGCTCTTCCATACCAGGCAACATCGTGGTAAACCTCCTCTGCACTCTCTCTAAAGCTTCCACGTCCTTCTGGTGGTGTGGCGACCAGAACTGGGCGCAGTATTCCAAATGCGGCCGAACCAAGGTTCTATACAACTGCAACATCAGACCCCAACTTTTATACTCTATGCCCCGTCCTATAAAGGCAAGCATGCCATATGCCTTCTTCACTACCTTCTCCACCTGTGACGTCACCTTCAAGGATCTGTGGACTTGCACATCCAGGTCCCTCTGCGTATCTACATCCTTTATGGTTCTGCCATTTATCGTATAGCTCCCCTCGACGTTAGTTCTACCAAAATGCATCACTTCGCATTTATCTGGATTGAACTCCATCTGCCATTTCTTTGCCCAAATTTCCAGCCTATCTATATCCTTCTGTAACCTCTGACAATGTTCCTCACTATCTGCAAGTCCAGCCATTTTCGCGTCGTCCGCAAACTTACTGATCACCCCAGTTACACCTTCTTCCAGATCGTTTATATAAATCACAAACAGCAGAGGTCCCAATACAGAGCCCTGCAGAACACCACTAGTCACATCTAGCCGGAAAAAGACCCTTCCACTACCACCCTCTGTCTTCTGTGACCAAGCCAGTTCTCCACTCATCCAGCCACCTCCCACTTTATCCCATGAGATCCAACCTTTTGCACCAACCTACCATGAGGGACTTTGTCAAACGCTTTACTAAAGTCCATATAGACGACATCCACGGTCCTTCCCTCGTCAACCATTCTAGTCACTTCTTCAAAAAACTCCACCAGGTTAGTGAGGCATGACCTCCCTCTCACAAAACCATGCTGACTATCGTTAATGAGTTTATTCATATCATAGAAATCATAGAAACCCTACAGTACAGAAAGAGGCCATTCGGCCCATCGAGTCTGCACCGACCACAATCCCACCCAGGCCCTACCCCCATATCTACCCACTAATCCCTCCAACCTACGCATCTCAGGACACTAAGGGCAATTTTTAGCATGGCCAATCAACCTAACCCGCACATCTTTGGACTGTGGGAGGAAACCGGAGCACCCGAAGGAAACCCACGCAGACACGAGGAGAATGTGCAAACTCCACGCAGACAGTGACCCAAGCCGGGAATCGAACCCAGGTCCCTGGAGCTGTGAAGCAGCAGTGCTAACCACTGTGCTACTGTGCTGCGCATTCCTTTCTAAATGCGCATACATCCTATCTCGAAGAATCCTCTCCAACAACTTCCCTACCACGGACGTCAGGCTCACCGGCCTATAATTTCCTGGGTTATCCTTCCTACCCGTCTTAAATAACGGGACCACATTAACTATCCTCCAATCCTCTGGGACCTCACCTGCGTCCAGTGACGAGACAAAGATTTGTGTCAGAGGCCCAGCGATTTCATCTCTCGTCTCCCTGAGCAGCCTTGGATAGATTCCATCAGGCCCTGGGGATTTGTCAGTCTTTATATTACCTAAAAAACCTAACACTTCCTCCCTTGTAACGGAGATTTTCTCTAACAGGTCAACACTCCCCTCCGAGACACTGCCAGTCAACACATCCCTCTCCTTTGTGAATACCAACGCAAAGTATTCATTTAGGATCTCCCCTACTTCTTTGGGCTCTAAGCATAATTCCCCACTTTTGTCCCCGAGAGGTCCGATTTTTTCCCTGACAACCCTTTTGTTCCTAAAGTATGAATAAAATGCCTTGGGATTCTCCTTAATCCTGTCTGCCAAGGACATTTCGTGACCCCTTTTTGCCCTTCTAATTCCTCGTTTGCGTTCTTTCCTACTTTTTGTATTCCTTCAGAGCTCCCTCCGTTTTTAGCTGCCTGGACCTAACATATGCCTCTCTTTTCTTTTTGACCAATCCCTCAATTTCCCTGGTTATCCACGGTTCTCGAATCCTACCCTTCATATCCTTCTTTTACAATTCACATTTAAGGATCCAGCCTTAACCTTTCATTACTGCTGACCCGAGTTACAGCATCTGTAGCTTTGTAGACATCAATGAAGCATGTGGCAGTTTCATTATACAGTCCGTGACTCCTCACCTCCCAGCTCCTAGAGAACAGGCCCAAGAAAAGTCAGTACTTCCTCATTGAAAACAGGATTACTCCCTTTGAGGTCCGTGAGGTTAGGTTTGAAGAGCATCTGTATTCCACTTTTCAACTAGTATCTTTGGCAAAGGGTCATCTTGACTTGAAACGTCAGCTCTTTTCTCTCTTTGCAGATGCTGCCAGACCTGCTGAGATTTTCCAGCATTTTCTCTTTTGGTTTCAGATTCCAGCATCTGCAGTAATTTGCTTTTATTCAACTAGTATCTCACCTTCTCAACTGTCCCACCTCGAACATATAGGTCATAAAGAGGCTCATCATCCTTGGGAAACTTATAAATGGCCACAATCTTCTGACCGGTGGGATTTTCTGGTCCCGCTGCAGCGAACGGAGACTTGGCTAAGCGCCTAATTCTCCGTCCTCAGTTGCAGCAGGATGGAACAGTGGCACAGTGGTTAGCACCGATGCCTCACAGCACCAGGGACCCAGGTTCGATTCCAGCCTTGGGTAACGGTCTGTGTGGAGTTTGCACGTTCTCCCCATGTCTGCGTGAGTTTCCTTCGGGTGCTCCAGTTTCCTCACACAGTCCAAAGATGTGCAGGTTAGGTGGATTGGCTATGCTAACTTTTACCTTAGTGTCCCAAGATGTGTAGATTCGGGGGTTTAGTGGGGTAAATCCATGGGGTTCTGGGGCCTGGGTAAGATGCTCTGTCAGAGAGTCCATGCAGATTATTTGGGAAAATTGGCCTTGTTCTGCACTATCGGGATTCTATGAAATCAGTTGGGCTGGTGGCGCTGAACCCAAATGTGATCTCTGGTCACCTCTGCCACAAACTCCATATGTAAGCTTTGTTCCTGGTGGTTCGGGGGAAAGAGAAGTGTTTCTTCAAGCCTTGCAAGGAGAGTTTAGGTCTGCCCTGCTGTGACTTCCCCACTGTTAGACCACTCTAGAACTCAGGCCACTCATGGCCACATGATTTCCCGAAAATAGATGCAAAGAACTGACTGAATGGATGTAATCTGTTCGAAGGAGAATTAGTTTGAATCTGTAACGACCCATTCCACTTTTGTTTCTCAAGGTATTCCACTCCATCCATCTTTTTAATGTAAGGTAAAATAAATTGGGAGATGAACCATTGTCCCCAAGTGGATATAATGTTGTTTTCTAACTAGAATAGAATCCCTACAGTGCAAAAGGAGGCCCTTTGGCTCATCAAGTCTGCACCGACCACAATCCCACCCAGGCCCTATCCTTGCAACCCCATGTATTTACCCCCTGACACTAGGGGCGATTTAGCATAGCCAATCCACCTAACCCGCACATCTTTGGACTGTGGGAGGAAACTGAAGCACCCAGAGGAAACCCACGCAGACACGGTGAGAATGTGCAACCTCCACACAGACAGTGACCCGAGTCCGGAATTGAACCCGGGTTCCTGGCACCGTGAGGCAGCAGTGCTAACCACTGTGCCGCCACCATCATTATTTTCATTATATTTTGCCTACAACCCTGAGCTAAAGTCTTACCCATTGTATTTAGTTTGTTTTCTTCTAAGTCAGCAAGATGTTTCTTTTCCCATTAGTTGAATGTTTTCCTTCTTCAGGATTTACTGTTGAATAGGAAGCATTCCCTCTCTCGCAGCATGAGCTATGTAGTTGATTCGTCCAAGAGTGGGTTATGTGGAGGCGAAACTACAACCCATTATAGCATCTCTGCAGCAAGAACCTCAATGTTATTTGATGGCCTCTGGAGGCTCTCCTAGTGACCTGAAGTACCAGAATCAGATCGTTCTTAACTTTTCAAAACCTAAATTGCTCAGACGCTAAAAGAAAAGCAAACATCCTGTAGGATTCATGGAGGGAATGAGGGAATGAGAATGAGAGAGAGAGAGAGAGAATGAAAAACAGCAGGAAAGAAAGACCAAGGATTTCTGTGGATTTCCATGTAATCAACAGATAACAAGATTTTCAACTTCTAGAGAAACACCACACATGGTATGAATGTAGAACAGTTTATATGTAATAATAACTAGGAAAGGTGATTTAAATCAGTAATGAAACAACACATCAACCTTTTCCCTCTATTTTGCCCTTTGTATGCAGTAATAATAATTTGTTCTAAATACCCAACTTCTTTCTCCCTTCTCCCCTTTTCTTCCACAGAGGTGAGAGGAGCCACAAGTCGACTTTCCCATTGCTTTAAAATTGTCCCTTTCCGCCCACTCGTTTTCTGACATCCCGTCAGTATTTAATACTGAGATAGCCACACGACGATTCTGACAAGCAGGTGAGGATAAAAACATTGTATTGGTAACATCATGAACAGTTTGGGGGTAATTTTATATTCTGCATTCTGTGACACGAGGGCAATTTTCTGAGTCGTCTTTCCTATCGCATGGACATAATTTTAGCGATCCATCCTTACTGATACCCAAGAGTAATGTTCTGAGTTCATGTCGTGGGTGGGTAAGGCCATGAAGAAATCCTGCATCCGGGTGTATTGAATTAAATAAAGGAAATGTAGATGGGAGGTTCACATGGCCTAAAGTGAGCCTAACAGATTTTCCATCCATATAAAAGCAAATTACTGCGGATGCTGGAATCTGGAACTAAAAGAGAAAATGCTGGAAAATCTCAGCAGGTCTGGCAGCGTCTGTAAGGAGAGAAAAGAGCTGATGCTTCAAGTCCAGACAACCAACCCTTTGTCAAAGCTAAAAGGCATAGAAAGTGGGAGATGTTTGTACTGTAGGGTGAAGGAATGAAATGTAGTCCAGTTCTGGTCGCCACACTACCAGAAGGACGTGGAGGCTTTAGAGAGAGTACAGAGGAGGTTTACCAGGATGTTGCCTGGTATGGAGGGGCTTAGTTATGAGGAGAGATTGGGTAAACTGGGGTTGTTCTCCCTGGAAAGACGGAGGATGAGGGGAGACTTAATAGAGGTGTATAAAATTA
Source organism: Mustelus asterias (assembly GCF_964213995.1). Lineage (NCBI taxonomy): Eukaryota > Metazoa > Chordata > Chondrichthyes > Carcharhiniformes > Triakidae > Mustelus > Mustelus asterias. The sequence goes on along the minus strand of NC_135818.1, from coordinate 62,024,782 downwards.
TGAAAGGCATAGATAGGGTGAACGGTGGGAAGCTTTTCCCCAGGTCGGTGGTGACGTTCACGAGGGGTCATGGGTTCAAGGTGAAGGGGGGGGAGGTTTAACACAGATATCAGAAGGACATATTTTACACAGAGGGTGGTGGGGGCCTGGAATGCGCTGCCAGACAAGGTGGTGGAGGCGGACACACTGGGAACGTTTAAGACTTATCTAGATAGCCATATGAATGGAGTGGGAATGGAGGGATACAAAAGAATGGTCTAGTTTGGACCAGGGAGCGGCATGGGCTTGGAGGGCCGAAGGGCCTGTTTCCTGTGCTGTATTGTTCTTTGTATGAGCCATAGCCACAAAAACAAGGGGAAAGACTGTTAACGGCAGTCCACAGAGAGAATAGAAGGTGTGAGTGGCCAAACGGCAGAGAAACTGAAATCAGAGGGTAAACTGTGACAGAAGAAGATGTTGGGGGAGGGGGGAGGTAAAGTTGAGAAAAAAGGGGGAAAGGGGAAGCAAAGGGGGAGAAAAGGTAAGGAACAGGGGATAAAATAGGGGGAAAGAGTGGAATGGATTTTCCATCCATTTTTTTAAAGGAACAGAGATTGAGTGGGCTGCTGTGCAATGTGCAGTCCCTCCAAATGCAGCACATAATAGACCTATGTGCAGAAACAGCAACATCCACCTACTTGTGACAAATGCCAGATTCATTCCGAAAGGTTATTAATTATTCTCTTCCCATAACCAATTCCATTTGTTTTAAACCCACTTCCAAATCAAACACCACGATGAGTTAAAGAGAGTTTAGTTAAATATTCCTGGAATTTTTAAAATACCTTGTGGAGCATGAACATTCAGGCTACATCTTAAAATCCTCTACATAAATGTCAAACTGTTTTATATTCCTCTGCGCTCCAGTGACGTTCAGAAACTGCCATTACACATCCCGTTGGGATGAATCTGTTTTATGAAGGACCACACACAATTCAGAACTTCACCGTACAATTTGGCAATCTTAACTGAAGGGGAGAGCTAGACAAGCTATTTCTTAACCTTGAAAGAGCATGACAAGAGAATGAATGGTTGTTAGTGTTCGCAGAAAAAGCTGCGTATCTTGAAAATGGAATATGAAAACTCGAGACGCTTTGCTAGATGATGCCACCACGGTGTCAGAATATTAACTGTGGCCAAGATTCTACGGCCCTGCCACAGTGTGTCCTCCCCCACCCTTCCCCACCCCTTTGGCTGCTATGGGCCATTCAAATTGCCATTTACTTTGACTGCACCATATATCCCACCGGATGGGAGGGTCCGTAAAATCCTGGTCCATGAGCTTATTTTGTATCTCTAAGGAAAAAGGGAACCATGTAAGAATGAATGTCACATGAACAACCTGTGTTTAATTTATTCCTGCATTTTGGGAAATGCAGCTATAGCCTGTCCTTAGTTTCCCTCGGGAATTAACATTGGAATGTTGTTTACACCATTGCAAACCTGGTGGTGACAGTGTTCCCGTAATGTTGTAAAGATGTGCAGGTTAGGTTGATTGGCTATGCTAAATTGACCCTAGTGTGGGGTTACGGGAATAGGACCTGGGTGGGATTGTAGTTGGTTCAGACTTGATGGGTTGAATGGCCTCCTTCTGTGCTGTAGGGATTCTATGATTCTTCTATGATTCTATGAAGTGCAGAGGTCTTGAGATGATTCAGGTCATCTTTCTGTGTTGCAACCAGGGTTCATGGACAAGGGAAAGCTGTTATATTTTAATTGTGAGAAAGACCAAATGCCAGCCTAACATCTAAAGAGTAAGTTTGTTTATCTCTGACTCTTGCCATCTTTCCGTTTCTCCTCTGTATAACCACCAAAATGTAAAATGCCCTGTCAGAGTCTGTGAACTATTTCTCCAACACACTGGCACTTTCCTGATAATGCTTTGTTTGTATGTGAGCTGCATTAATAATGAAGAGTACTCACACTAACACTTGTTATTTGGATCTGGCACGTGCATACAACTTGTTGATTGCTGAATCTTTAATTTGAAACAAAAGCCAGTGCTCTTTCTGACAGCACCAAGTATATTGCAAAGAAAGTGGCAACATTCACTGCCTGAAAGTGATCTGTCCCCATGGGAATACAGAAAAATAAAATAAAAATGACAGTGTACAGCAAATTCATTATTAAAGACCATCTTTTTCAATATTTGCCAGTGCAGCAAAAATCTATATTGGCCCTTATCCAAGGATTTGCAAATATACCATGACAGCTTCAATGCCTTCAGACTGAAAACAAAGGAAGTAAGATTATTTTAGCAAACAGAAAACCTTTGCCAATAAATCTTCCATTTGATAGCCTTTAGGTTTTAGCTCAGGGTGGGTAATGATTATGTCCCTTGGCTTTGACACTTAGATTATGGATCAAGCTATGCATTTTCTTATAAATAGCTAAATACATTATAGGTTTATTTATCAGATGAAGAGTTCTTTTGTATTCTGAATCCTGCAGTCTTTGGGGCACATTGCAGGACTTATTTCTAATAATATTTGACACCTGACTTAACAAAATACAATATCATGATATTAATAAATACGCATTGCTTAGCCACTGTTGAACCTTAAATCATATCCAGTGTTCCTTCTAAGCTACACTAATGCCCAACCTTGCAGTGATTTGGATTACCACACAGTGGAATAAACAGGCTACACAAAACCAATGTCCCCTCTGCTGCGATCCAATTTGGGAGAATTTATGGGGAGGTGGTGGAATAGTGGTACTGGACTAGCAATCCAGAGCTCTGGGGTCACAGGTTCAAATCCTGCCACTGCAGATGGTGAAATTTGAATTCAATAAAAATCTGGGTCTAATAGAAGTGAAAAACAGGAGTAGACTTTTTGGCCCTTCAAGCCAGCTATGCTGATCATCAAATTCAATATTCCAGTCTCCCCTTTAGCCCCAAGAGCTGTATCTAATTTCTTCTTGTAATCAGACAACATTTTGGCCTCAAAGACAATATTTTGGTCTCAATGATGACCATGAAACCATTGTCAATTGACGTTAAAACCCATCCGGTTCACTAATGTCCTTTAGGAAAGGAAACCTGCTGTCCTTATATGGTTTGGCCTACATGTGACTCCAGACCCACAGCAATGTGGTTGACTCTTAAACATCCCTTCAAGGACAATTAGGGATGGGCAACAAATGCTGGCCCAGCCAACAAGGCCCATGTCTACAAAGAGATCCGAGTACTTTGTTTTAACCAATTGAGTTTTGCCACGGGAATTCACTATTTAAAAGAAAACAAAAGAAACTTTATTGAATATAAAAGACAAACAAAATAGGCACAATAATGTTTCACACACCTGTGCAGCGAAGGGATCATGTTCAAAAATGATAGAAAGATAAATTGTTTTCTGGAAGTGCAGAAATTGGGCTTCCCAGTTATCTCCTCATTTACTCACCTCTCATCCTGCAGGAGAAGGCCATTTGGCCCATCGAGTCTGCACCAACCACAATCCCACCCAGGCCCCATCCCCATAACCTCACATATTTACCCTGTTAATCCCCTGCCACTAGGATCAATCTAGCATGGCCAATCAATCTAACCGCATATCTTTGGACTGTGGAAGGAAACCAGAGCACCCGGAGGAAACCCACGCAGACACAGGGAGAATGTGCAAACTCCACACAGACAGAGACCTGAGGCTGGAATCGAATCTGGGTCCCCAGTACTGAGAGGCAGCAGTGCTAACCACTGTGCTACCATGCTGCCCCGCTTCATCAAGCAATATAGGATTGGAAGTATTTATGAGGTTGTTAGAAATTGCAAGTGAGATCACCAGAAGTTGGGGTGCCGTTGCGACCCTCAGTGTCTCAGTATTCACCACTATTGGAACTGTCTTTGTACATACAACGCAGAAACAGGCCTTTCAGCCGACCAATCTATATTCCACATGGCATCTCCTCCCATTCCATCCATCTCATCTGAGACTTTCAGCATAAAGTTTGATTCCCCTTCTCTCGCTCAACTTGAGGACAATAACCAAGCTTTAATGAAAGACTGATACTGTGGGGTTGGTGGTGGGAGGATTCAGGAAAAGGTCAATTCAAAACAAGTAAGAAAAATAACAAAGCTACAGAGCACAGTGGCCATTTGGGTAAAAACAAGTAGAACGGGTGATAAGAGACAAAGGGCTTCACAAACAATATAGAACATCAACAACTAGGATGATATGAGAGGAAAATAGAAAAAAGTTAAAGCCACAGACAATATATAAGATTGAACCTTGCACCCCCTCCCTAGCCCCCAGGAGTGGAACACAGAAACGTGGGCCATAAAAGTGGGTGCCCACCTACCCAACCCCCTTTCACTTTTACCAATTTTACTGCTAATTTGTTGCAATCAACCTTTAACTCACCAATGGTAGCTTGGCTGGGGGGTGGGTGGGTGGAGGGTGCGGGGGCGGATTGTAACATCAAACTGGCAGCTGAACGCCAGCATGAAATTATGTGCCAACACTCCTTTGTTTTCACCCCCAAATTGGGGCAAAAATTCTGCTTGTGGTTGCAGAGTAACCAATCTTGGGAACAAATATTCTAGAATATTTGAAGACAGGTAAAATGGAAAAGGAGGGGAGGCAAGGTGATAATAAAGGATTGGCTAAAGGCAGTAGCGAGATTTGATCTTGGTTTAGGAAGTCAAAATGAAGGATTAGTTTGGACACGGTGGCACAGAAGTTAACACTGCTGCCTCACAGCACCAGGGACCCGGGTTCAATTCCAGCCTTGTATGATTGTCTGTGTGGAGTTTGCACATTCTCCCTGTATCTGCTTGGGTTTCCTCCAGGTGCTCCAGTTTCCCCCAAAGAGTGAGGGTTAGGTTGATTGGCTATGCTAAATTGCCCCTTAGTGTCAAAAGATGTGTAGATTAGGGGGATTAGTGGGGTAAATCGATGCAATTACAGGTATTGGGCAAGGGAGTGGGCCTGAGTAAGATGCTCTGTAGGAGAATTGGTGCAGACTTGATGGGCTGAATGGCCTCCTTTTGCATTGTTGGGATTCTATGATTCTTTGATTTAGGCACTGATAAGAATAAGAAAGGATAGAAAACATCGGCTGGGGTAGTTTATAGTCTCTCTAACAAGAATTGAGCGATTGCTAGCAGCACCAATTTCATGTGGTCCCTACGGACAGCTTTTCGAGGGAATAAAACGCATGCCTTGCCACCTGCATGCACGTTTCCCAGCATGATTGAAATTCCTCTGCCATTTAGTCTTGAATAACTAGCTATATTTTCAACGAAGAAGCATTTGGTTGCCACATAATCAACTCCTTCTTAATTTTGTAAATTTCTTTGACAAACCTAATATAACTGATGAGTTGTAATTATAATTTGACCAGATCATCCTATTAGATGCAGAGGTAATTAGTAATTTATAGCACTAACAGACTTTAGTTCCTAAGGCTCCATATTTAATTAATGAGTCCTGCACAAATTAAATGGATAATTAAATTCATCACTGGGTCTCAGTGGTGCAGGCTTCTAGACACAGGTAATCACGAGAAAAACCTTCTCTGGAATATTTTAATGGAGGAAAATGACTTTTATTTTGTTTCAATTTACAATTCCTGTTTTTTTTAAAGCAGGTACTTTATAATTTTCAGAAGCAAAGAAAGTGCCACATTCCATACCTGGCTGGCATTTTTAAAAATTCAATTGCTAAATAAAAAGTATCATTCTGGAAAGGAATTAGGACTCATGGTTGTTTTTCTGAGTTAAAATACCAAGAATTATGAGAACAAAAATGAACAATATATTCTCACCAAAAGCTTTGTTTGGATGGATAGCTTTGTACACTGTGGCTTGTCAGGTGATCTCGACTATCTTGATATGTAAATAAAGGCTTTAGGGCAGGAGCCATTTTATACACTGCATGGAACAAGCTTGCTGTAATTCCAGTTGCCTGATTTTAGAAGTCACAAAAAGCAACACGTCACCAGGAGGTTCATGGATATTCTTGCACCTTTAAGTTTAATTATTTAAATATTTAGGTGGATTGGCCATGCTAAATTGACCATTAATGTCAGGGGTATTAGTAGGGTAAATGCATGGGGTTATGGGGATAGGGCCTGGGTGGGGTTGTTGTTGGTGTAGACTCGATGGGACAAATGGCCTTTCTCTGCACTGTGGGGTTTCTATGATTCTATTAGTGTCACAAGTAGGCTTACATTAACACTGCAATGAAGTTACTGTGAAAATCCCCTAATTGCCACACTTTGGCACCTGTTCAGGTACACCGAGGGAGAATTTAGCATAGCCAATGCACCCAACCAGCATGTCTTTCAGAATGTGGGAGGAAACCAGAGCACCCGGAGGAAACCCACGCAGACACGGAGAGAACGTGCAGACTCTGCACAGACAGTGACCCGACCAGGAATCGAACCTGGGTCCCTGGCGCTGGGAGGCAGAAGTGCTAATCACTGTGCCACCGTGCCACCGTGCCACCCTCTGATTAAACTTCCTCGAAGCCCATTTAATCTTCCGCTGCCTTTTCTTTGAAAGGGACAAAATTAAATTTAAAAAAACAGAATGGTATTATTCCAAAGCAAACACAGGAAAACTGGGACATCATGGTTGGGCACAACATTTCAGGCACCATCTGTTTTAATAAAAATGGAATCTCAGTGAACAAATGTGGTTGAAGTATCCGTAAGCAGAAAATTGACCATCTTTTGATCAGACTTGTGTGATGGAGCATTCTGTGATAGTGAAGGATTTGATTTGATTTATTATTGTCACATTGGTATACAGTGAAAAGTATTGTTTCTTGATTGCTATACAGACATAGGATACCGTTCATAGAGAAGGAAAGGAAAGAGTGCAGAATGTAGTGTTACAGTCATAGCTCATGTGTAGAGAAAGATCAACTTAGTGCGAGGTAGTTCCATTCAAAAGCCTGATGGTAACAGGAAGGGGGGGCAAGGGCAGCAGGTACATGGGGAACACCACCTGCAAGTTCCTCTCCAAGCCCGTCACCATCCTGACTTGGAAACATATCGCTGTTCCTTCGCAGTCCGTGGGTCAAAGTCCTGAAATTCCTTCCCTAATGGCATTGTGGGTCAACCCACAGCATGTGGACTACAGTGTTTCAAGAAGGCAGCTCACCACCATCTTCTCAAGGGCAACTAGGGATGGGCAATAAATGCTGCCCAGCCAGCGATGCCCATGTCCCACAAATAAATAACAAAATATGTAAGAATTCATGTTGAAGATGATGTTCCTTTGAGGATTGCAAACAAGAGTTCTCTGCTTGAAAATTAAAGATTTCAGTTTGTTTTATAGTTACTCACTGTATATGGAGGCCCTTCATCCTATAACTGACATTACTGACAGAATGCCTCTAAAAAACTATGCGCAGAATTTGTGGCAATGGTTTTGAGGATGTAAACTGAGTGCATTGAGGGTCCGTTTCAAAATAGCCTATGCCTCAAAGATATGGGAATGGGACAATTCACAGGTGTTCCTGCCGGCTGTTCAAACATACCTTCCAGGTGTAAGCAAGCAGCCTATTGACTGCTTTAGGCTTCCTTGCAGATATTGGCTGGAACTTTACCATCCCACCCACCACAGCAATCGGAGCGGGTGAGCGGCAGACCATGGAAAGGTCCGAGGACCTCAGGTTTTATGGTTTCAAGACTGGCGAAGCCGTAAAATCCCACCCATTGGGTTTACTCCATTCAAGATCTTTCAGCAGCTGTTAGCCTCAGAAGTAAATCCCCCATCAACTGGAAATATTTACAACGATCTTCTGAAAATGTTGCTGGGGAACCAAGGTAATCAGTGCTCAGCCAATTCTCTAGTACTCGCAATTGTTTTGTATTCATTCGTGGGACATGGACGTCGCTAGCTGGCCAGCATTTATTGCCCATCTCTAGTTGCCCAAGAGCAGTTGAGAGTCAACCACATTGCTGTGGCTCTGGAGTCACATGTAGGCCAGACCAGGTAAGGATGGCAGGTTTCCTTCCCTAAAGGATTCTTAATTCCAGATATTTTTTATTGAATTCAAATTCCACCAGCTGCTGTGGCAGGATTCGAACCCGGATCCTCGGAACATTAGCTAAGTTTCTGGATTAATAGTAATAAATAAGCGATAATACCATGAGGCCATCACCTCCCCATGGGCCCTTGCCCCTGACCAATTTGTTTCTCCTTCAGGATGCTATAATTCATCTATTCAAATGGTGAGCTACTGGTACTGTGTGGCCAAATTCCCCTCCAATTCGATTTTCAAGTGTGCTGACGACATCACCGTAGTGGGTCGGATCTCAAACAATGACGAGACAGAGTACAGGAATGAGATAGAGAATCTGGTGAACTGGTGCGGCAACAATAATCTCTCCCTCAATGTCAACAAAATGAAAGAGATTGTCATCGACTTCAGGAAGCCTAACGGGGAAGTAGTAGAAGGGACCGAGAGCTTCAAGTTTTTAGGTGTCCAGATCACCAACATGTCCTGGACCCCCCATGCCGACGCTGTAGTTAAGAAAGCCCACCAATGCCTCTACTTTCTCAGGAGACTAAGGAAATTTGGCATGTCAGCTACGACTCTCACCAACCTTTACAGATGCACCATAAAAAGCATTTTTTCTGGTTGTATCACAGCTTGATATGGCTCCTGCTCTGCCCAAGACCGCAAGGAACTACAAAATGTCATGACTGTAGCCCAATCCATCACACAAACCAGCCTCCCATCCATTGACTCTGTCTACACTTCCCACTGCCTTGGAAAAGCAGCCAGCATAATTAAGGACCCCACGCACCCCGGACATTCTCTCTTCCACCATCTTCCGTCGGGAAAAAGATACAAAAGTCTGAGGTCACGTACCAACCGACTCAAGAACAACTTCTTCCCTGCTGCTGTCAGACTTTTGAATGGACCTACCTCGCACTAAGTTGATCTTTCTCTACACCCTAGCTATGACTGTAACACTACCTTCTGCACTCTCTCCTTTCCTTCTCTATGAACGGTATGCTTTGTATAGCGTGCAAGAAACAATACTTTTCACGATGTTAATACATGTGACAATAATAAATCAAATCAAAAACTTGCCATGTGGCATCGCAGGCAAAGGATGGACATGAAACCTGAGGTCAAGTATTGGGGCTGCCTTAGGCCTCGTTGTTCAGGCTGTGCTGACAGTGCACCATTGGTTGCGTGCTGAAAAACATGTCGCAACCAAATATTACTCCTTGGAAGCTGCTAGAACTATTTACTGTGGTAAACATTGCATTTTAACATCCTAATTAAGCAAAAACAATATCCTAAATTGATTAATGACAATTTGGGAAATTGGATATTTTGAGTAATATGTATGAGAAACGTGGTCTAACTCCATTAAGGTAATTAAGTCATTTGGAAATGCAACAACAACGAGACCCATTTTCAGAATCCTTATCAAATGTATTGTTTTGTTAATGAACTGTGCTGGGAGATTTGAAAGAAAATGTGATACATTACCGGCTTTGCACCTCTTTATTGTTGTCAAAGTATCTCCAATACCCTATTCAGAGGAGCTGTTGGCAGTCATTAAAAGGAAATTGGAGTGTGCATCAGGTCCAATTTTAACTCTGTATAAGTGAATGGGTTTTATGTGAACTGAAGTGGTTCCAAATCATAGCACCAAAATGCTTTCAATTTCATTCAATTACAGACAAAACAAGATATATTTAAACTATTATCGCACAGATCACTACATGGCACATTTCATTAGACGAGGCATTACTTTGCACACATGGCATCTAGTTTTACTTTATTCTGCCTCTAATTATGTAGATATTTCATACAACAGAAAAAGCTCCACACACCTTCTAAGGAACGGATGAAGTAATTTGTTAATTGCTATTAACACCATAGGGGCTGACTCTTAATTTATCAAGTCATTAATGGGATCTCTAAATTAAGTCAGTAGACCCATTAAAGCTAATGCTTCCCTTGCTTTAAAGTTAATTCATTAGTGTCACAAGTAGACTTACATTAACACTGCAATGAAGTTACTGTGAAAATCCCCTAGTTGCCACACTCTGGCGCCTGTTCAGGTACACCGAGGGAGAATTCAACATGGCCAATGCATCTAATCAGCACATCTTTCAGACTGCGGGAAGGAACTGGAGCAGCCGGAGGAAACCCACACAGACACGAGGAGAACGTGCAGACTCCACACAGACAGTCACCCAGGCCGGGAGTTTAACCTGGGTCCCTGATGCTGTGAGGCAGCAGTGCTAACCACTGTGCCACCGTACTGCCCATTGCCATTTTTATGGGTGTCTTCTCCTGGGCAGCTGAATTACCTGCCTGTTTTAGGTGATGGACATCTTATATGGAAGTTAGGGATCTTTGACGTATACAGGTCCAGCCAATGTTACCCTGAACTGAATCTGCTGAGTGACAAGGAAACTCCTGTTTTGCTTGGACAGCTCAATGGCCCTTTTTAAAGTGAGGTTCAAGCCTCAGAATGGTTCTGACCTCTGTTGTTGGAATACGTAGGCTGCAGCCACAATCTGGTGTCTGACAGGTAATATCAGGCCCAATAGACAGTAATTATGCAGAAAGCAGAAAGGGGCAACAAGACTTCAACGATGAACATTCTAGTACTTGAGACAGAAAGCTACAGAACAAAAGAGGTGCTGCTTCATTTTCTTACACCTTCAGCTATAAAGTATTGAATTATTGAATACAAAATTTTCATCTACATGAAATGTTGATTTAACCTTGACATTTCCTACATTACAGGAGTCACATTATATTAATTCTTCCCGTGTTACAAAAAGTACCAACACTTCAAAAGTACTTCAGTGGTTGTAAAGTGCTTTGAGGTCATGAAAGGTGTTGTGGCAGCATGCTTTCTTGACAACATTGGATATGGCCTGCTCAACTGCCTTGCAATTGCTTATAACACTATCTTATCTTGGATTCTATCCTGACCTTCAATGTCCATCTGCAGTTATTACACCTTCGATTAAGGTTTGGCTGGAATATAAAAGCTAATGGATAGTTATGGTTGTGTGTACTTGTGCTCCAGCACTTGCCACGCCTCTAGCCAAGCTGTTTCAGTCCAGCTACAACACTGCCATCTACCCGGCAATGTAGAAATTGCCCAGGTATGTCCCGTATACAAGAAACCGGACAAATTCAACCCGAACAATTACCGTCCCAGTCTACTCTCGATCATCGGAAAAGTGATGAAGGAAGGCATTGACAGTGGTATCAAGCAGCAATTACTCAGCAATAACCTGTCAGTTTGGATTCTCCAAGAGCCACTCAGCTCCCAACTTCATTACAGCCTTGTTTCAAACATGGACAAATGAACTGAACTCCAGAAGTGAGCTGGGAGTGACTGTCTGTGACATCAAGGCAGAATTTGACCAAATGTGGCATCAATGAACGCAAGCAAATGTGGAGTCAATGGGAATCTGGGGGGGAAAATCTCTCTCCGCTGGTTGGAGTTATACTGAGCACAAAGGAAGATGATTGCAGTTGTTGAACGTCAATCATCTTGGTTCAAGGACATCACAGCAGGAGTTTCTCAAGATGGTGTCCTCAGCCCAACCATCTTCAGCTGCTTCATCAATGATCTTCCTTGCATCATATGGTCAGAAGTGGGGATGTTTGCTGATGATTTCACAAAGTTCAGCACCATTTATAACTCCTCAGATACTGAAGCAGCCCATGTCCAAATGCAGCAAGACCTGGACTATATCACTGACAAGTGATAAGTAACATTTGCATTACACAAGTGCCAGGCAATAACCATTTCAAACAAGAGAGATTCAAACCATCAGCCCTTTACATTCAGGGGCATTACCATCACTGAATCCCCCACTATCAAAATTCTGGGGGGTTATCATTGATTAGACACTGAACTGGACTAGCTATACAAAAACTGTGGCTACAAGAATAGGTCAGAGACTAGGAATCCTATGGCGAATAATTCACCTCCTGTCTCCCCAAAGCTTCCACCGTCCACAAGGCACAAGTCAAGAGTGTGATTGAATACTCTTCACTTGCCTGGATGAGTACAGCTCTAACAACACAGAAGCAGCTCAACACTATCCAGGGCAAAGCAGCCCGCTTGATTGGCACCCCATTACAAACATTGACTCCCTCCATTACCAATGCACAGCAGTGCGTACCATCTACAAGATTCACTTCAAGAACTCACTAAGCCTCCTTAGGCAGCACCTTCCAAATCTACAACCACTACCATCTAGAAGGACAAGGGCAGCAGATACATGGGAACACCACCACCTGCAAGTTCCCCTCCAAGCCACACATCATCTTGACCTGGAAATATATCGCCACTCCTTCACCGTCACTGGGTCAAAATCCTGGAACTCCCTAACAGCACTGTGGGTACACCTACACCACACAGACTGCAGCGATTCAAGGCAGCAGCTCACCACCACCTTCTCAGGGGCATTTAAGGGTGGGCAGTAAATGCTGGCCTAGCCAGGAACCTCCCATGAATGAATTCAAAAAAACTCTTGAAATTTCCTGGTATTAAAGGAGATCATAATCCAAATGGCCAAGTAGCTTTGCTAAGGGTGTAATGAGCCATTCTAGTTTCAAGCTGCAATGCTTCACTGGATTGGCACTTGATTTCATTGTTTTAATGCATGTTCCTTTAACACTAATGGAGGAAAATGACAGTTCAGATGAACTTACATTTGCCACTTTTTTGATATGTGACCCCCTATTCCACCACGTCATTGTAAATGGGGATCATGACTGAGGAAAGGAGGTTGGAGCTAACCACGAGGGACGGGGTGGCTGGAAGTATAACACTCGGTGCCAAACTCTATGCGCCGTGGATGTTCCAATCCCTTTCTGAAGTGAAAATAGAAATCTGGTTTGAAAAAAAAGACAAGAGAAAATAAAGTCAGCAATTGCTTAATCAGGTACATTTTGATTGTAAGTTAATAGCATTGGAGTATTTTCAAATGTATCGGTGTAAAAATGCAGTTAACATTGACAGCCTTTCCCTGTAATTGAAGATGTTAAATTTGATGTGATTTTTAAGTAGCTTTCTCTGCTTTCCGTGATATTTAGCGAAGATACACCTGGACGCGTCTGTGAATCATTATGGTTTTGATACTGGTGGCCATTGCGAGCTGGTCACAGCTGATTACAGGACAGCTTTTTTCCCTCAAAATTGCTCCTAACTCCAAAATCTGTGGAGGGATATTGGAGAGACAAAAAAAAAACAGGGAAAACAATTATCCTAAAGAATGTGTTCTGGCGAAGGATCATCCAGACTCAAAATGTTGGCTCTATTCTCTTTCCACAGATGAATCATAGAATCCCTACAGTACCCAAGGAAGCCATTCGGCCTGACTCTGTACCGACCACAATCCCACCCAGACCCTATTCCCGTAATCCCACACATTTACCCTGCTCATACCCCTGACACTAAGGGTCAATTTAGCACGGCCAATCCACCTAACCTGCACATCTTTGGAGTGTGGGAGAAAACCCACGCTGACACAGGGAGAACATGCAAACCCCACGCAGACAGTGACCCGAGGCCAGAATTGAACCCGAATCTCTGATACTGTGAGGCAGCAGTGCTAACCAGTGTCACCGTGCTGCTCAGCTGAGACTTTCCACAAATTTCTGGCTTTGGTCGTAAAATATTGTTTCAGAAACAAAATGGGTGTGAAACTAATTAAAAGTTAAAAAGTAAAGAGAGAAAACAATTAGAGACTTACTTCCAGAAGTGAGCAGAGTGAATGTTCACACATTTTTGTGTTTGTTTTAAAGTGCGAGTGCGATGATTTGCTGACATAGCCGAGTATAATAATATTAGAGGTGCTTTTTGAAAGCCTTTGCAACACTGCTACAAACAACAAGCACAGCTGTCATTCCCCTTGTGGTTAGTTTAGTGTTTTACAGGATGAACACTACAGCATTTCCACAGCTCTATTGATGCCATCCTGGGTTTCAGCAAAACAACATAGGAGATAAAAAACTAAAAATAGTCACAGGACCTTTCTGAGAGAATTTAGCTGAAATGGTGAGTAAAACATTGACTGTCTTGCATTACCTTGCTGATATCTGATCATATTTCCTTTGTGGGCCAATTGAACAAGCTTGGTTAGTATTCACTTAGGTTGAAAAGGTTGAGGGTTGATCTAATTAGGATGTTTAAAATGGTGAAGGATCATAGAATCCCAACAGTGCAGATGGAGACCATTCAGTCCATTGCGTCTGTACCAACCACAATCCCACCCAGACCCTACCCCTGTAACCCCTATTTACCCTGCTAGCTGACACTGACACTAAGGGGCAATTTAGCATGGCCAATCAATCTAACCCAGACATCTTTGGACTGTGGGAGGAAACCGGAGCACCTGGAGGAAACCCACACAGACACAGGGAGAATGTGCAAACTCCATGCAGACAGTCAACTGAAGCCGGAATTGAACCCGGGTCCCTGGCGCTGTGAGGTAGCAGTGCTAACCATCGTGCCACATGTGCATTGGGGCCGTGACAAATTTGAAGCTGACCCTCACTTAAGCGAACAAGGAAATCAAATTACTGCGGATGCTGGAAATCTGAAATAAAAACAGAAAATGCTGGAAAATCTCAGCAGGTCTGGCAGCATCTGTGGAGTGAGAATAGAGCCAACGTTTCGAGTCTGGATCACCCTTCGTCAGAGCAGACGAAGGCTGCTGCACTGAAGGCCAAGTGGATCCTTCGCCAATAGCGAGTGCGGCCACAAAAGAGCACAAAAACTGTATGAAGCTGCTTTTGTGATCATTGGGATAAAACCCAGGTCACAGAAGCCAGCAGCACATTTTGTTTTAAACCTTCAGTCAAAGTATTAGCAGAACAGTGGCAAACTGGTTCGAGGAATCGTGTGATTTCTCACTGAAGAATCTGTTTACTAAATATTGAGTGGTATTCATATAATTAAATTGGATCCTCGAGTGGCAAAATACAGGTTTTCCTTTTACGTTATATTTTTAGATTTTATGTTTAGTCACCAAATCACATGGAGCAATGGATTTATTGACACATTGACACTTAAAAGGCAACATCAATAAATGAAAGCGAGGCATTCCTTCTGCATTGTAAGTGTTACATTATTAGAATTATGGTTAATTGCATGTTATAATGACCTTCTTTCTCTTGCACTTGACATGCAGATATTAAAATCATTTGATAGACATTTACAGAAGTATTATTCAGCACCATAAGCCAGAAAAATCCCCATTTATTTTTATAGAAGTCACTAATGGATGCTTTATGATGAGTTAACTACTCAAATTATTATGAATTCATTTGGGCAAGCGCATGACTATGACAGAAAAGCACTTAAGGATTCTTTAGATGTGTAGTCAGTAATCTTATCAAAAGTAGCCAGCAATTAGCATAAGGATTCTTTGGTTAGAGTCACAGAGGCAGAAGTGAGTGACCTGCTGAATAAATGTATTAATTTACCCAACAACCTTGAGTGGAGCATCCAATTGCTAGTGATCCATTGAGTGACCTTCCAATTGCTACCTCTCGAGTTACGGTTGTGCATTTCATAGAACCCGTACAGTGTAGAAAGAGGCCATTCAGCCCATGGAGTCTGCACCGATTCTCTGACAGAGGGCGGAATTTTCCTGTCCCACGGACCCTGCAAAGTTCCATTGACCCCGAGCGGGATTTTCTGATCTTGGGGTGAGCACGGCCAGAAAATCCCACCCAAAGCTTCTTACCCAGACCCTCTCCCCGCCCTATCCCTGTAACCTCATACATTTCCCTTGGCTAATCCATTTTACATGCACATCTTGGGACACTAAGGGGCAATTTAGGATGGCCAATCAACCTAACCTGCACATCTTTGGAGCATGGGAGGAAACCGGAGCACCCGGAGGAAACCCACGCAGACACGGGGAGAACGTGCAGACTCCACGCAGACAGTGACCCGAGGCCGGAATTGAACCTGGGTCCCTGGCGCCGTGAGGGAGCAATGCTAACCACTGTGCCCCTTAATCCATTTTTATTACTCTAACCTCTGCCATTATAATTGGGATTTCACTTCCATGTCCATCTTTACTGCAATCCCTACCAATCCGTCCAATCAGTTTTGCACCATCCCACACCATTGAAATGGATTGAGGCAAAGCTGAGATACTGGCTACAAAACGCAGCTTTGTATAGCCACAGGTTTTAGAGCACGGAGAGCAGTGGTTTTAAAAGAAGCAGCAGCAGGAAAGTGGGGCCACTCTCACCAAGTGCTGATATGAATACCAACTGCCACGCTGGCATCCTCTGCATGCACATCCTCCACATGCACTGAAAGTATGCAAAGTGGGCACATTGTGATGCCAGCCAGTTTTTAACAACAATTAGTCACACCAATCGTCATTTTAGACCTGTTAGCACCCTTTTCTCAACATGCGGGATCTCCTACCAATGAAAAGGCAATTGCCAGTAGATTCTTTCTTCCAGATTTTTAAAATTAAATTCAAATTTCATCTGCTGCCTTGGCAGGATTCGAACCCGGATCCCCAGAACATTAGCTGAGTTTTTGGATGAATAGCCTAGTGATAATGCCACTAGGCCATTGCCTCCCCAACATGAGACAGGCCATTCCAAACCAGGCAAAGAAATAGCTGTTAATGACATTGGAACCACTTTAAACCAGTTAGAATAGGAGTTTGGTGAGAGTAGGTTTAATTCTGGGCAAGGGTAAAACAGGAAAGACTGGGTCAACTGCTTGTTACGCACCTCTTGCAATAGTGGGCCTGATTTTACCATTTTCATTCTAAGTGCTGAATCTGGGTGCAATTCAGATCCGACTTGGAAATCTGCTTTCAGGCGCTCCCACACGCACTCAGCCTGGAAAAAAAATCACGGGTCTGAATCGCGCTGTGGGCGGGGCTTATTGCGCCCGAAATGATTGGAGCTCTGAACTGCGCATGCACGGTTAGAAAAAAATTTGAAAAAGCGCGCCCGAGTCAAATCGCTCCCGGGCCGCAGAAAGCTGAGAAAGCGTCCCGGGAGCGAAAAGCAGGAGTGATGGCCCCCACAGACATCACCCTACCCCACAATATAACTGTCCCCCTTATCCACCCAGGCCCCTACTACCCTGACTGATTGCGACCCCCTGCCCCCCACCACCCACAGAGTGGCAGCGGACCCCCCCCCCCCCACCACAGATACATCTTAACCAGCCCCCCCTCCCCCAGAGAATGATATTTCCTCACTCCCCCCCTCCCTCCCACCGTGGTACATCTGCCCTCCTCCCCCCGATCTGAGTCAGAGAGCCATTGGAAGCTCTGAACTCGCTCTTCAGCAGCTGGAGCGCCCGAACCAGACTCGTATTCAGCATCTCCATTTCGGCGCGATTCTGGATTGGTGAACGCGGTGATAAAGGGGGAAATGCTGATAAAGTTGGACGGGCAGTTCATTAATTCAATTTAAATGCATGCGGCCATTCCCGGGTCTCGGTAAAGTGGCTATCTGCGCGGACCCGGGCGCGGATCGCATTAATGGCCTCACACCTGACTTTACCACGTTTCGGGCGCGACGCAATGGTAAAATCGGACCCAGTGAGAGGTTTAAATGGGGAAACCTGGGTTGTCCGACTGTGCTACAAAATGAAGGTAAGACGTGGCTGATTGTCAAAGACTGCAGGGAGGTTAAGGAGAATGAAGAGAGGTTATCCACCACAGTCACAGCCTTAAAGGTACCGAGCTACAAACTTGATGAGGCCTGGTAACAGGGGTAGGAATTGCAATGCACAATTAAAACCTACTCATTGAAAATGATGCAGGCAGCACATAAACATTGCACTGCCTTCTCATTTCCATAACAGTGAGGTATGATCAGTGCTAAATCTGCTGCTGAGTGGGCCCAAGCTCGAGAGAAGTCAGCACCGATTGAAGCTAGCCTGCACCTCTTAAAAGGAAGGTGTATCCTAGAGCAAGTACACTCAGAGCAGGAAGAAATCAGACTAATGGTGCAGCAGGTCACAAAGAGGAGTTCTTTTTTCTCAGACACAGCGTTGTTAAAAGGAGGAGAGAGGTGAGCTATCCATGTAGAAGCCCGGGGTGAGGTCCAGGCAGAGACTATGAAGGGAGTGGGAGAGGTTAACTGTGGAGGTCAGTGTCAGGAGTTAAACACTCAGCGCCAGGATCCAGTGGCAGAGGTTGTTCAATGACCTCACACAAGCGGTCAAAGTCAGTGAATGTCTCTTCAAAAGGCATCCTCCTGTAACTGCACCCAGAACGTCAAATGCTGCTCAATGCTTCACTTCCCCATCACTCACAAATTAACTAATCTAGCAATCCAGATCCACACCTAATATTCATCTGTTCAATCTCATCCACACACAGCCCGAACAATGCCACACACCTCACTTGTCACAGCCTGTGGTGCTGCCACAGATGAGGACTTTGATGGGGCAGTAAACATAAAAAAAAGAGTTGATGGGCAAGCATGCAGAAATGCTTGGTGCGCTGGCAGGCCTGCCACTCTGCCAGTGCTCCTGATGTTATCATTTTGTCGGCCAGCCCAGCTTGTTAACACCTATGCCAAGCTGGTGCATTCTACAGCTGGTTCCTGACAGTCCAGAGCTAGTCAAGGACATCCTTTACAGCCAACTGCAGCGTCCCTCACTGAAGGTCTGCAGCCTTCCGCCAGCCATGTTGCAGCCATTAGGGGAGCACCGTGGAGGAGCAGGAGGACAGGATAAAGCACTAATTGTCCAATCTTTTCACGTGGAGGGGCCACATTTCAAAATTTTTCTCATTCAAGGGGCCAATGAGCAAATTTCAGAAGGATCAAGTCCTGAATTTTCTGGCTGTCCACACCACTGGTATCTTCTGATCCCGCTGACGGCGCATCCCCACCATGGGTTACCCAGTGGCGTGGGGTGGAGTTAGTGGAAAGCCCACTGACAGCCGCAAGACCAGAAGGTCCCACCGCTAGCAATGGTTCACCGCCTCCTGCTACAGGAAATGGGGGAAGCCAGAGAATCCTGCCCTGTATATGAAAAGAAACAACTTGCCAAGCGAAGGAGGGTAATATATTAGAATATGAAAGCCCAGTGTTTAAATTTACTATAATAAGTAGACATGGATAAGGTAAATATTACAAGGTGCCTTATATATAGAATAAAGGATTCACCATGTAGCTAATACAATATGCAAAGGTATTGTCTGTATAACTACAACTTAACCAAGTATTATGAAATGAAACTGTATTCTTAATGTGTTTTGTAAACCTTGGCCGATGGACGATCACCATGATGGGAAATAGACAGTAGTAGACAGAGCAAATTCTTTTGAGACAATGGAATATAGAGAGAGCAGTTCTCCTTATCAGCTTGAGTCAGGCAGCTGCAAGTTAATTAGGGCTTTGGAATGTACGGGAGTGCATTAGCTCATGGTTAACGAGGTTGGTACGGTTTCTCATGCTGATAATGGGACTGGACATAGGCAAGGGAATGACTCCCCCTACCAATTAACATTTGCAGGCGATAGCAATATCCTTGAATCTACCCAATTTACTTGGTTAGGTTTCCTAGTAACAAGGGAAGAACTTTCAGGTGCAATGGACTAATGAGCTCTGAATCCTGCTGAGAGATAGAGCGTTATTGGCTAAGGTAATAATGTGTAATATTGTAATTGGACCCTCCAGTTTGGGTGACAAGCTGCATGGGAAATCGATGTGTTCAGAAGAGTATATCAATCTCACACTTCTACTGTTACAGCAGAAGGGGTAGTGGGTGTTTGCTGACTATCTTTTCTCCTGATGCATGCATTAGCAATAAACTTATTTTCGCTCTTTAACTATATGCTGTCTTTCATGGTCTCTGTATTGGTTAAGTTAAGCTGAGTACAAGATCCCCCCCCCCCCCCCCCCAGAGGGACACCCTGGAAAATTCCTCTTCCACCAAGCAAAATAAATCAATGAATAATTAATAAAGATGGGTATTAGGGGGCAATCTTGATCCTGCACTCACCGTCTGCAGGATTGCAGCGGGGTCTCAAGATCCAGTGAAAATGGACATTGCGAATCTCGCCAGTCAGATCGTGATTTCTGATTTTAGCTGCCCCCCATTATGGGTGAGAATCTGATTAAATCCATTTAAATGCATCTGATTATTATTAAACATCTCCCTTGCCAGATCTTCCTCTCACGCTCTCCCCTCTCTTTCCTTAGTGACTCATTAATTGAGTTATGTATGGAGCATTCGGGCATGCTTTTGGATCAAGTTGCTTTGTAATACGTGTTTTGCGCAGTCTTTTACTTCGGGACTGAGGTCAAAAGGACACGAGTGGGTCAGTGACAGAGATGATGATGAGGTGGGGAGGTTTTGAGTAATCAGGAGCCAGGGATTCACTCATGGGAACTGGAGTCTGATGATATGCTTACAGACAGCCTCTCGGGATGTGCCTCCTCTGTGGCCCCTACTCCATCTCCCACTGAGGCTGCCGCTCAGGGGAAATGCAAATAAAGTGCTCTGACTGGGAGCAGCTGCTGGGTACCGAGGGCTGTCAGAGGCTCGTGACTTCTTCCAAATGTCCAGCACCGCTAACTTCTCACAACTCATCCAAGCATCTAGACTTCTACGAACTCTGAGTACAGGTTGACCACTGTACTCACCACTGTGACCAGGGAGACCACTGATGACCATGAAACCATTGTCGATTGTCGGAAAACCCCATCTGGTTCACAAATGTACTTTAGGGAAGGAAATCTGCCATCCTTACCTGGTCTGGGCCTCCATGTAATTCCAGAGTCACAGCAATGTCACTGACTTTCAATTGCTCTTGGGCAACTAGGGATGGGCAATAAATGCTGGCCAGCCAGCAATGCCCATGTCCCATGAATGAATAAATAAATGTTACTTCCACAGCTGGGCACAGTAAGTCAAAGAGGGTGTACACTCAAAACTTCATTCAACAAGATCCTACTGCTATGTGTCTGAAGTTGGCCATATTTCTTTTGTGTTATCATGCATATTTCATACCATTGCATGTACAAACACCAGCGGGAGTTACTAGAAGGAAGTTGTACTTGTTTTGATATTTTTACACCTAACTTTAAAACACCAGTTTAGAGAAGAAATTTCCATAATATTGGATCACCAGCTTTGAAGCCATACTGTGTGGGAGGAAGATTGATGTCTTGATTTGCCTGGGAATGGGAAAAGATCAAATGTTGGCATCAACAATTACAAGAACTTTAAGAGGGTATTACAAAATGACATGAAGAAAGATTACCACCAATATCTATTCCTCCTAAGGAAATAATTGTTATCGCTCATAGAAAGTTTCAGATTTGTCACCTATTCTCATGTGTAGAGAAAGGTGGTGGCCTAGTGGTATTAACGCTAGACTATTAATCCAGAAACTCAGCTAATACTCTGGGGACCCGTGTTCAAATCCCACCACGACAGATGGTGGAATTTGAATTTAATAAAAAATATCTGGAATTAAGAATCGACTGATGACCATGAAACCATTGTCAATTGTCGGAAAAACCCATCTGGTTCACTAATGCCCTTTAGGGAAGGAAATCTACCGTCCTTACCTGGTCTGGCCCACATATGACTCCAGACCCACAGCAAATTAGTTGACACTTAACTGTCCTCAGGCCATGAGCAATGGCAATAAATGCTGGCCAGCTAGCGACGCCCATGTCCCACGAATGATTTATAAAAAAGCAACTACCTCCCAAGGCGATGCTTATCCTTGTTATGTTCTTCACATAGACATATCCACACACATGGATTGATGAAACAATAATATGGGTTGAAGATAATACTACAAACAATTCTCACCAGGAACTAAGTATAGTACATCTAACTTCCATCACTGCTGCTTGAGACTGCCAAACAAGTCATGTGACTAATACATCATATCCTGTTGGAGTGGCTGGTGACTGACAGTTGTGTAAGATACCTGTCCTTAAAGGTGCATGCACATCATATCACAATAGTCCTGACCCCATGTGAAAGTATCCATGGCTGCTTCAAAAGAAAGTTGTGAATTTGTCAGTTTTGTAACCAAACCAGAGAAATCTCCTTCTATTGCCCCTGGATCTGTACTCGATGGAGCTAAGAAGGATAAAGGGGGTCTCACTGAAACTTACAGAATACTGAAAGGCCTGCATAGAGTGGACGTGGGGAAGATGTTTCCATTGAGAGGCTAGGATCCAAGGGCACAGCGTCAGAGTAAATTGCTGACCCTTTAGAAGTGACATAAGGAGGAATCTCTTCAGTCAGAAGGTGGTGAATCTATGGAATTCATTGCTGCAGAAGGTTGTGGAGGCCAGGTCATTGAGTGTATTTAAGACAGAAATAGATAAGTTCTTGATTGGTAAGGGGATCAAAGGTTACGGGGAAAAGGTGGGTGAATGGGGTTGAAAAACCTATCGACCATGATTGAATGCCAGAGCAGACTCAATAGGCCAAATGGCCTAATTCCGCTCCTCTATCTTATGGTCTTAAGGTCTTATGGTCATTGGTGCCATGTAGCCATTGTCAAATCTACTTGAAGATATCCAACCAGACCTCCAAATTATTTGGACTTATTAGTATTGAGTATAATGGTTTTCATTATGTATCTAATGTTGGCATAGCTCACCTTTCCTGCGTACTTTTGGAAGAGTGCTCTGACTCTTGCCTCTTATCGTATTACTGTAAGGCAGAGTTGCTGAATTTCCTTAAGCAATGTTCTTTAGGTGTTACTGAAGCTCATTCTTTGAGATTATTATTTTCATCATGTAGTTTTGAGGGTGGAAAATGCTATATATATGTTGGTCGCTCACTGTTAACTGAAGACTCAATAGTCCCCTGATGGGAGTAGGCATATTGCAGCAATTGCTCTCCAAGGTCTCCTTTGTATTACTTTTTTTTGATGGAATACGCTAAAGGGTCTGGAAATATAAAGAGCTGGTTGTTCACGTACCAATTTGAATGATTATTCGGACATAACAATGGACGCGTCTCCTGGTTACCAGACACAGAAAAAACCCTCTTACCGCACTAGAGTCTGAACTAGTACAATAGCAGCATGCCACTGAGACTTCATATCAGTACTATTACTAAAAATAAAGAAGGTCTGCAGTATAGTGGAGTGGAGTAGGCACAGCTAACTTAATTAAATCCTGATTAATTCATGCTAGCTCTTTTTCTCGCAGGCCTATATACTGAGGAAATTGGCGACTATTTAGTTCAGTAAACAATGCTCTTTTAGCCCAGTAGAATGAGAAAATATATCAACTAATACCTACATTAAGATATCTAATCAGTATTAGCCCTGTAACCCAATGGTGTGTGTGTGTGCGTGTGAATACAGGATTTCCCGACTGCACTCGCCCCAAAACTGGAAAATCCTGCCCCAGGTCAACGGGCCTTTCCATGGTTTGCCCCTCGTCTGCTGTGAGTCCCGTGACGGGCGGAACGGGAAAATTCATCCGCGTGTGTATCCGCAAATTCTACAATTAATGAATTGGGTGGACAAGAAAGAATGCGGAGAGAACTTAGCAGCACACCAACCGAGATGGCAAACACTTGAAATTCTGCACAAGGGTTCAAGGAGTAGTTAATGCTAAAAATTCAAAAAAAAGGAAGAAGCTAATGAAAATTTTACATAACTGTGTGTGTAACATCTAATATTCATGAAAGCATTCCTTGTTTCAAGCCTGTCACATGACGTGTACAAGAAAATGTAACCGAAAATCGAGCTGCATTTTTAAATATCAAATAGCTTTGTCAAGTAGAGCATGAATATCGGGTTGTTATGGCAACTTAGGTAAAACCCTGTTAAGTTCTCAGATACCAACTGCTGAAAAAGAAAAATTAGCCTACTTTAAAAACAATCAGTTTTACTTCCAAACCTGTCAGCGGTGTAAGATTGCGATCTTTAATAACCTTTATAGAGCAACTGTAGCATTTTAAATGCAAACTCATTTTTAATTTTTGTACAATCCAATAAAAAGGACAAGAATTGTTGGTTTCTGAGAAAAATTTCCGCCATTTCATTTACATGAATAATTCAGTCTTACAGGGATTTTCATTTCTATGTAAATTTATCACTTTTATTTAACTTATTAGATAGCTAAAAATAACGCCTCAAATGAAGCGATCAATTGAGGGAGAAATTGTGCGTTTAAAATATATCAGGAAATGCATTTTAAATTAAGATAATCTAAGTTACTGCAGGGAGTTCCTCTCACTGGTTCAAATCAGAAGCAAATTCAACACATTTTCATGGTCTTTCTTAAGGCTGCCTGAGATGTTGGTAGTGGAATTTTAGCGGCCGGGTTGTGGGCAATGTGAAACCCCAGTGACGGTTGGGCAGGAATTTCCGGGTTTTAGACCAGCACGTCCGTAGAATTCCACCCATTATCACAAGTAAGAAGTGATGTAAACACCGTTTTGTATCATGTCATGGAATATACTTCTGAGTGGGATGAATTCGTTGTGTGACTGTTTTGTGAACTGTACCGTCAGCGCTGGGTGGCAGGTATATTTTGGGGTAAACATTACTTGAGAAGCTGGATGAACACATCGAATGCTGGCATTAAAATACTAATGAGGCTCTGACCCTGCGATAGAATCGACGGAATTCTACCGCCCCGTCCCCAGCGGGAATCAGAGCGGGAGAGGGGTGGACAATGGAAATGTCTGTTGTCCTCGGGCGGGATTTCCTGGTCACGCTCGAGCGAGGCTGCAAAATCCCGCCCAATAAGTCCGGTCCCCTTGACCAGAATATCATAGAAGAGGTTAACATAGAAACCCTACCGTGCAGAAGGAGGCCATTCGGCCCATCGAGTCTGCACCGACCACAATCCCACCCAGGCCCTACCCCCATATATTTACCCGCTAATCCCTCTAACCTACGCACCCCAGGACACTAAGGGGCAATTTTTAGCATAGCCAATCAACCTAACCCGCACATCTTTGGACTGTGGGAGGAAACCGGAGCACCCGGAGGAAACCCACGCAGACATGAGGAGAATGTGCAAACTCCACACAGACAGTGACCCAAGCCGGGAATCGAACCCAGGTCCCTGGAGCTGTGAAGCAGCAGTGCTAACCACTGTGCTACCGTGCCGCCCCAGAAGTTAGAATGGCGATGGGCAATAGGAAAAAGTACAGGAAGCGCACGGCCAAATTCCTGTTGCTTCCTGGCCCTTCCTGCCCCTGGCAGAGAGGCAGGACTAAAAGCGGCCCTTATTGACTCCTGCTCAAGCTGATGGGATAAAGGTCATTTCTCTCTCCTGCTGTACAGCTCCTGTGGGAAATGTGTGTGTGTGTGTGCATGTGTGAGTGTGTATGTGTGTGTGTGTGTGTGCAGTCTGCAATTCCAGATGGGCACAGGGCCAAAGCACAAATGCTGCCTCTAAACTGGCAAAATTCACACTGATGCTGTAGGGCAGATTTTGTTTTGAAGGCTGGAGTTGAAACAGATTGGTCAGATGCAGCAGAGGGCATTTAGCTCCACAGCTGTTTGCGCTGTACCCTACTTGGAAGTGCTTCATGCTGAAATCACACTCACTGAGTACACCACAACTAAACTGCAAAAGAAAGGTAAATTAATGAATCGTCAATCATTTATAAATAGCCCCAACAGGGTGGACTTTCCACAAAGGTCCTCCTGATCTCCCACCATATGTTCAGTGAATTAGTGGAAACCTAGAGAAATAATGGCCTGGATTTTGTGGTCAGTGTTGAAGGAATGGTATCACCGTTCACCAAACTTACAGCTACCCATAAATGTTTCACAGAGCTTTAAACAGCAACTTGCCATCATTGGAGATGACCCAGTGTGTTGCCCCTTACAGGGCATCTGTGTCCTATGTAAGTAGGGCAAGAAACAGCACAGCTATTTAACCAGTCAGATTAACTATCCTCACTGAGACAGACAGGACTGCAATGTGAGCCCCTGCTCAAACCAGGACTAGAATGAGGTGGGTGGGATAGCTAGAAATAACCCCTCCAGCTGGTGTTCTGGCTTCTTGACTCTATTCACGAGGAGACAAAGGTTCAACGTGAGGGGCAGGAGGTTTAGGGGAGATGTGAGGAAAACATTTTTACCCAGAGGGTGGTGACGGTCTGGAATGCTCTGCCTGGGAGGGTGCTGCATAAGTTCATAGGTTCATAAGATAGAGGAGCAGAGGTTAACCCGCATCCTTTAAAAAGAAATGGACAAGCACTTGGCAAGACATAACTTTCAAGACGATGGGCCAAGTGCTGGTAAATGGGATTAGGTGGGAGATCAGGAGTTTCTCACATGTCAGCGCCGACTTGATGGGCCGAAGGGCCTCTTGTGCACTATATGATTCTATTCCATCTCTGGGCCATTTTTGTAGAGACAAGATTGGGAAGAGGGGAGGGTGGGAGTGCTATCCAGGTTTATCACTGAATTCAAATTCCACCGCTCACTGCTGCGGGATTGGAACCTGGATTTTCAAAGCATGTCCCGTGGTTTCATAGTCCAGCGGCAATACCACTACACCACTGCCTCCTCCATAGGCTATCGACCTGCACACAGCTAGTAGCTGTCATCACTCATTTAAGGACTTGAGTGAGATTAATTCAAGAAGGTCTACTGGCTCATAATATCCAACTCCAGGTTCCCCCAGGTGACAGGGTCCAATTTGAGCCTAGAAGTGGCCTCCGGATGGGAGACCAAATGCCTTCCCTAACTGCCTACAGGCCACCCTGTAGAGTGACTCCACTTACCACCAGGCATAGTGGTAGTGGTGGCCTGACTGCAAAATATGTTTAAAATTTAAACATGTTCAAGAGAGGGTATCCCCATTCTTACGATCCCAGTTGATGTTACAACTGGACAAGAAGATTCCAGATGGAACCCTGGCTCAAAAGAACATTCATTGAACATGAAAAAAATTGATTATGATGCAATACTCCTTTACTCCCCGCAATAGCTTAACAACTACATGCAGATTGTAAGATTAAGATGCATCACAAAATACATCTTAAGCTACAACAATCTCAGTAAAACAAAGTCCCTTTTAGCACACACCTTGGCTGTGTTCAAATACACACACTCCGCTCTGAACCCAAGTTAGTGTCTGTGGATTTCTCCTTGAAATTTCCCCAGATGATTTTCACATTTACAAATTCCTCTCCCAAAAACACGTTTTAAAATCTTCTCTCACAGAAAGGCTTTCTCTTAGCAGTTTGCATTCTGAAATCCTGTCCGGGTTTTCCAAATGACACTTCTAAACAAAACTTCCACTCCACTTTGAGCAGTTAATCCAGTCCAGGCTTTACACTAACTTCTTTAGGATTTCTGTATCTTGACTGTTGTACAAACTGTTCAAAGTTGCTCTAACCCTTGACTCCCAGACACTTATCAAAATAGCAACAAACTTTGATTTACCTCTGAGATCTGTTGTCCCACTTTAAATCTGGTTACTGCAATTGTCGCTTTAACTCAGAATATTTTGTTCACATTTCCTTGAATTCTTCTGAACAATGCCTTGGTTTCTGTTCTCTTACCTGCAGTCATCTTTAGACATTCATTCTGTCCCAATTCCCTGGTTATTAGACTGTAGCTTGTTCCTTAGGAACCATGCATCTTTGCAGCTCCCTTGCCTTGTCCAGCTTCCTTCTGACAGAGTTGAGAGATGTTCACTCCCTGGTGTCCTGTCTCTAACTGCAATCAAATTCAGCTAAAAATAAGATTTAAAAGCTCTACTTTACAATGTCCCCACCAGTAGCTAAGCAACCACTGCTATGTTACTTACCCTTCGCTTTCTAAGCACAATAGAGTCACAGTTGGAAATGAAACACACCCCCACACATACAAACACCTTTGTCCAGCATGAATCTAACTATAGGTTCTACCCTTTCCAAGCACAGAAACATTAAACACACTCAAAGCTCTCGAACTTATTTCTAATGTTTACCAATACAAGTATAAATTCCTTAAAACTACCTTTGCTTTCCTGACACCATCTTGAAGCACCCTCGTCCTTACTTACCCAGAAACGTTTCTGGCCTCTGTTTCCTGGTCCAGGAGGGAAAATCCTATCCATAGAATCTAAATCAGGAAGTATAAATTATAATTTTGTGAAGGAACCCATTACTGACAATTCTGAGATAAATGCCTGGGCATTGTGTTTATGCTCTGTTGAAGAAATGGTGGCACAATGGTTATGTCCCACATGACTGATAATCTGGAAGCCTAGGCTAATGCCCTGGAGCCACATACAAACAGACATATGTATGTATGAATTAGAAGCAAGAGTAGGCCACTCGGCCCTTCGAGTCTGCTCTGCCACTCAATACGATCATGGCTGATCTGATTGCAACCTCAACCCCACAATCCTAGCCCTGATAACCTTTCATTAATCAGTAATCTATACAGCTGTGCCTGAAACATGGGTTCAAATCTCACTACAGCAGCCGTTGGAATTTAAATTCAATTAATAAAATTCAATTAACTAATAAAGAAATCTAGAATTGAAACATTCCACAAAACTATTATCAATTTTCAGAAAACCTCAACTGGTTCACTTATGCCAGAAGGGAATCTGCTATACCTACGTAATCTGGTCTATCTGTGACTTCAGGCCCTCAGCAATGTGGTTGACTCTGAAATGGTCTAATAAGCTACTCGGTTAGAATCATAGAATCAGAGAATCCCTACAGTGCAGAAGGAGGCCATTCGGCCCAGCGAGTCTGCACTTACTCTCTCTGACAGTGTACCTTACACAGGCCCTCTCCCCCATCCTATCCCCGTAACCCATTTCTGATGGCAAATCCATCTAACCTGCACATCTTGGGGCACTAAGTGGAAATTTAGCATGGCCAATCCACCTGCACATCTGCACATCTTTGGACTGTGGGAGGAAACCAGAGCACCTGGAGGAAACCCACGCACACATGGGGAGAACATGCAAACTTCACACAGTCATCCAAGGCCGGAATTGAACCCGGGACCCTGGCATTGTAAGGCAGCAGTGCTAACCACTGTGCCACCGTGCTGCCCAGCTGTCTAAAACTGCTACAGAAAAGTCAAAGATGAATTAAACTGGACACCTGCCATTGACTTAGACACCAGGAATGACAGTGACACACGCAGCCCCATTGATCCTGTAAAGTCTTCCTTCATCTGTGGGCTTGTGACAAAATTGGGAGAGTTCTCCCACAGACCAGTCAAGTAACAGCCTGACATAGTCATACTCATTAAATCATACCTTTCAGACAATGTCCCAACATCATGAACATCATCCCAGGTATGCCTTGTCCCACTGGCAGGTCAGACCCAGCATGGGGGGTGGGGGAGCAGCACAGTGTTATGCTGTTTGGAGAGAGTCGCCCTGGTAATCCTCAACATTGACTCCAGGTACCCCAGGATGTCTCATGGCATCGGGTCAAACATGGGGAAAGAAACTTCCTGCTGATCATCAGGTAGTGCCCCCACTGCCCCCCCCCCCCCCCCACCTCATGGAGAAAGAAATGAGGGGAGGCAAGGGCAAAGAATGTACTCTGGGTGGGGGGACTTCATTGCCCGTCATTAAGCCTGGCTTGGTGGCACCACAGCAGACTGAGCCAATTGAGTCTTGAAGGTCATAGCTGCTAGGCTGGCTGTGTGGCAAGTGGTGAGAGAATCAACAAGGGGGAAAGAAACTACCATACCTGGCCCTCACCAACCTGCTAGATGCAGATTCCTCTGTCCATCACAGTATTGGTAAGAGTGCCCACCATACACAATCCTTGTGAAAACTATGAAGTCTCTTATCCACATTGAGCGTAACCTCCATTGTGCTGTATGGCATGACCACCATGCCAAATGGGGCAGATTCTAAACAGATTCAGCAGCTCAGAACTGGGCATCCATTAGGCACCATGGCTATCAGTAGCAATAGAACTGTATTCAACCACATATACCTCACTCTACCAGTACCATTCAACCAATTAAGGCACTATCAAGGGTTCAATGACGAGTGCAGGAGAGCATGCCAGGAGCAGCACCAGGCATATCTAAAAAATAGGTGTCAACTGGTGAACCTGCAACGCAGGATTATTTGAATGCCAAATAGTGGAAGCAGTATGTGATAGACAGAGCTAAGTGATCCCATGAATCCAACAAATCAGATCTAAGCTCTGCTGTCCTCACATTCAGTGGTGAACGGTGATGGACAATTGAATGACTCACTGGAGGAGGCGCCGTGAATATCCACATCCTCAATGACGGAGGAACCTAGCACATCAGTACAAAAGACAAAGCTGAACCAATACAAGCACCATCAGCCACAAATGCCGAGTGGGTGATTCATTTTGCCTCTTTCCCAGAATCAGTCTTCAGCCAATTCAATTCACTCCACGTGACATCATGAAACAGCTGAAGGAACTGGATACTAAAAACGCTGTGGGCTTTAGCATCCTAAAAACCATACTGAAAACATATGCTCCAGAACTAGTGTCCCCAGCTAAGCTGTTCCACTTTAGCTATGCCACTGGCATGTACCCAGCAATATGGAGAATTGCCCAGATATGTCCTGAACACAAAAAGCAGGAGAAATCTAGTTGCCCCATCAACCTCCTTTCAATCATCAACAAAGTGATGGAAGATATCATGGAAAGTGCTATTAAGCAGTATTTTCACAGCAATAACCATAATAAGTTTGATTCCGCTGGGGTCACTCGGCTCCTGAACTTATTACAGCCTTGGTTTAAATATGGACAAAAGAGCTTGAAAGCAAGGTGAGGATGAGAATGACTGCCATTGACAGCAAGGCAGCATTTGACTGAGTGTGGTATCAAAGTGCCCTAGCAAAACTGGAGTCGGTGGGAATCGCGGGGAAAACTCTCCATTGGTTGGAGTTACACCTGGCACAAAGGAAGTAGGTTGCAAAAGTGAATCATCCCAGTTCCACACATCACTGCAGGAGTTCCTCAGGGTAATGTCCTAGATCCAACCATCTTCAACTGCTTCATCAATGACATTCCCTCCATCATAAGGTCAGAACTGGGGATGTTCACTGATGATTGCACAATCTTAAGTACTATTGGCAACTGACACTGAAGCATTCAGTGAGCATAAGTAGCAACTAGGTATGACATTTTCTAATATTTGTAAATTGCATTTGTCTTTGACCTTGTGTTACACGTATGCATTTGTAACTTTGTCAACGTGTGATGTTTTACTCTAAATAGCCTTGGGCTGAGAGCTGGCTGGTGGGTTGCTTGCCTGGATGAGTGCGGCTCCAATAATACTCACAAAGCTCAACACCATCCATTTCAAGAAGAAGGTCTTATGGTGCAGTGGGTAATATCCCTGCCTTTGAGCCTGAAACTCCAGATTCGAGTCTCACGCCAGGACTTGATGGCCATGGAAGGTGCATTCATTATGCGGTCAAAAAGGTTGAGTGTGTCAACCTGCCAATCCTTCCAAACATGCCAATGACTGGTGGTAGAGCAGGAGAGATTCCTGGTCAGCCACGCTTGATGCGCAGTGGCGCCCCTCAAGCTATATAAGCCCTTGGCAACCAGAGTAGCAACCTGTTCCAGGCATTATTATCTATGGAAAGAGATGGAAGTCTGCCTTAGTACACCACTAGGTGCGGAAAGAGAATTAGAATTGGAATCAAGTTCAAGGCAGCCTGCTTCATCCACGTCACATTGTAAGCCAACACGTTATTTAAGTTTTCTTAATATACAATCACTTTTTATTTCTATTATTTATTTCCTTCACATTAATAAAAGTAGATCAGGTGTAATGTATGTAGCCCTTTGCAGAGACCGTCTCATGATGGTAACATGAAATACTGAGGTGAAAGAAGAAGCTCGAGGCCAAAGACATCTTAAGAACATTGTGGTATGGGCATGCAGGAATGCATGATGGGTAATTTGGCCAAGGCAGAATCTTGCCAGAATTAGCAAGTTCAGAAAAACAGCTTAAAAACTGTGCAGAAGTGCTTGCCTCAGAGTTTAAGAATGTCAAGCCCCTTTTTGCACAATAAGGGATAATAAATATAACTCCTTCTCCCAGTTTTGGAGTTTGATAATACTGTTAAGGATAAAAAAGTGGAGTCAAGTTGTACCTGAAGCAGGAGCATTGAAAGCAGCATAAACAAGAGATATCTGGAGGACTAACTGAACACAATGGGTGGAATTTTATGAGAATGATTCTAAGTGTCCAGCTAGCGTGAAAATGGGTGTGTTCCTGATCTGTTTTTTGGTGAGTTTTCATGGCCAATCTTACGTACTTAGACATGGAAAAAGTGGCCTAGCCTATTTCTAGCTGCTGTAGGCAGTGGTCTGGGCTTAATTCACCAGCCAGCCTGCAGAGGCAGCTATTAAGATCTCTGATTCTGCACATGCGCAATTTCAGCAGCAGGGGTCTGACAGAGAGAGAGAGCTATCAGGTCCCTACTGCTGCAGGCAGCCTCACAAACTGTTCTCCCCCTTCACCACAATCACGGGGGTTCACGGCCGTTCATGAGCCCCACAACGCACAGACATCTAATCCCTGCCGCCGCCCCCCACCCAGACTGATCGCACTACCTCACCCCCCTGATCCAATTATGATGCAAAGTGGCAGCGCATCCCTACCCTAACCCTTGGTCCTATCGGGATGCAGAGTGGCAGCAGGCCCCACCCTCTATCTCTGATCAGGCTGCCCCTTTATGCCCCTCCCCTTCAGGTCCCGCACCTTCAGGCACCGCCTAGAGATGGTGCAGAGGGTCCGTGTGCATGAATCACAAAAATTTGGTTGGCAGGTGCAGCAGGTAATTAAGAAGGCAAATGGAATTTTGTCCTTCATTGCTAGAGGGATGGAGTTTAAAAACAGGGAGGTTATGTTGCAGCTGTATAAGGCCACACTTATACACACTTGGAGTACTGTAAACAGTTTTGGTCTCCTTACTTAGGGAAGGATATCCTGGCACTGGAGGGGGTGCAGAGGAGATTCACTAGGTTGATTCCAGAAAGGGTTGGCTTATGAGGAGAGACTGAATAGACTGGGACTATATTCATTGGAATTTAGAAGAACGAGGGGGGATCTTATAGAAACATATAAAATATGAAGGGAATAGATAAGGTAGAAGCAGGGAAGTTGTTTCCACTGGCGGGTGAAACCAGAATTAGGGGGCATGGCCTCAAAATAAGGAGGAGCAGATTTAGGACTGAGTTGAGGAGAAACTTCTTCACCCAAAGGATTGTGAATCTGTGGAATTATTTGCCCAGTAAAGCAATTGAGGCTACCTCATTGAATGTTTTCAAGGCAGAGATAGATTTTTGAACAGTAAAGGAATTAAAGGTTATGATGAGCGGGCGGGTAAGTGGAGCTGAGCCCACGAAAAGATCAGCCATGATCTTATTGAATGGCGGAGCAGGCTCAAGGGACTAAATGGCCTACTCCTGCTCCTAGTTCTTATGTTTTCCTTGCTGGAGAGAACCGGGATGGGCTGGGTGAACTAGTAAAATCCCAGCCAATAATTTTTATTAGGAAAGGACAGTGATGTGATTGTAAACCAATTAAACGAGCTAAGACAGGTATTGCCTAATACGGCACAAGGCCTGAACCAAAACAGTGCAAAGAAAGAGCACACAAAGACATCGTAGCTGCCGTGGATAGAGTGGTTTAGTCAGGCTCTTCAAAGATGCACACAGAGAACTCATCAGTGGATTGATCACCAAGGCAAACTCCTCAGAGGACTACAAAGTAGCCTGTATTATCAATAAGTGCAAATACCTAATGTTTTAATAAAAATAGGTCACATTTTGTGGAACAATATCCAAGTTATTGTGTGCCATTGTCACCAAGAGTAGAGGCTAGAACTTTTAGATCAGGTAGGGGGCCTTACACCATCCAGCAACTTAAACATTCCCTACCCCCACCACCAAGCAGTGGCAGAAACGTGCGTTATATCCAAGGTGCATTCCAACAACTCACCAAGGCTCCTTCGACAGCACCCTCCGAACCCACAATCTTTACCACTTGAAAGGGCAAGGGCAGCAGATGGCATGGGAACACCACCACCTGCTGGTTCCCCTTCAAGCTACGTACCATCCTGGCTTGGAAATATATCATCGTTCCTTCACTGTCACTGGTTCAAAATCTTAGAATTTCCTTCCTAGTAGCACTGCGTGCATGTACCTACATCACATGGACTGCAACGGTTCAAGAAGGCAGCTCACCACCACCTTCTTAAGGGCAATTTGGAAGGGGGAACAAATGCAGTCCCTGCCAGCAACATCCATGTTCCATGAAAGAAAGACAAAATGTTCAAGTCAATGGGAGAACTGAAGTATTGCAATGCACTTGCCTAATGCGATGCCAAACGGTAATTGGATCCTGATATCTTTGTACCATTTTGTTACAGAGAGCTTGTGGGACACTATCCACTGTTGAAACGGTGACAAGGCTATGACATTGTGAAGCATTGGCTGATCTGATCGATATTAAGGAGCCTAATGTCAATGATGAAAATGGATTTGAAGTTCAGTGCAAGTAATTACTTCACAATATCTCAGGACATGTACTACCTGAATTGCTACTGCAAAGGATTTAATTTGGTACGGTTGTGGGGAAGGAATTGGAAAGGTTACTGACTGGTAAGCAATAAACGGATAAAGTGGCAAACAACACCAGAACCCATCACAGGATTTGGTGGCAACCTAATCTTAAAGGATTTGCTCCTGGGATGTTTCATTTTGCAAGTTATGGAAGTTGATTGTGTTGATTGAAATGCAATTGCTGAATAATGTAGACTGGGCGAACGTTTCCCTCAAACATAAGGAAATAATTGTTGTGGGAAACAAGTAATGTGATGAGAATAAATTAATTAAGTAACCCTATCTTGGAAAACATATGAATGATGCAACTGCATTCTGTGAACTCGAAAAATGTCACTCCATGCCTGCTTTAATTCAAGGGGATGTGTGTTTATTTAGTAACTTTGCTGTGTTATAATTGTGTTCAGACCAACCGGATTCAGTTTTCACTGTTGCTTATGGGCCTTAACCCACATTATAGGAGTCATAATTTTATGGAGTAGATGTAAATGCTCTTGAAGGACAGATAAGGACTTTTTCACTGCCATGTCAAGTTATTTAAATGTCCAGCCTTTTAAATATGATTTTAAATGTTGCCGGTGTCAGTGAGAGTAAAAATAAAATCTGTTCTAGCTCTTTCAGTGGGCCGAATGGCTTAATTTTGCTACGATATCTTATGAACGTATGAACTTTCATTAGTAGTTTGTTCAGATGCTGTAAGGAATACTCAGGTGATTTCCAAAATCTATAATCATTGCAGCAGGGAATTCCGAATTCATAGGTTTGGTGATTCATAGGCTTGGCTATGAAGGGATTAGTTTTCTTTAATGTGGGATATGAATAGGGTATTTTTTTAAAAGAAACTAATCACTTGAGATTTATAAAGCTTTGAATGGGCTTTCACAAATTGGTGTTTTTTTACTATCCAATCTGTATAGTGAAATCTGTATTAGATTCTTAGAACTTTGTTTTATTTCATCTCCACGTGGCTCCATAGGTCTGCCCAGGATGGATACTGGGTCAGTTTACATGAGTTGGTATGGGGGATATAAGGATCCATGGGGCATGGGTGGAGGGACATAAGTTGGCATGAATTGACATAGACAGTATAAAGGGAGAGAGAAAGCTAGCCTAAAATCGTAAAATAATAAACACACTTTCTCTTGGTCAATGCAGGGAATTGTGTTCATTGAACCTGAAACTGTTTTTGAGTCCAATCTCCATACTTAGACCCATGCAAATTACTATTGCAATGGAAACTCCTACTCTCCATGAAGACAATGGTGTCACAATGGGGAGAATTGCAAATGTTACGCCCATATTCGAAAAGGGTTTTAAGCGTAGCCTAGCAACCATAGACCAATCAGTTAAACATCAGTAGTGAGTAAGCTTCTAGAAACAATTATTTGGGATACAATTAGTCGTTACATGGAAAAGTGCATGTTGATTAGATACAGCCGGCACGAATTTCCAAAGGAGAAATGGTTTTGACTAACTTGCTGGAGTTTTTTAAAGAGGTAACAGAAAGGGTCAATGAGGGTTATGCTGTTGGTATGTTGTGCTTGGACTTTCAGAAAGCATTCAATATAATGCCACACAACAGACTTGTGAGATAGCTTACGGAATAAAAGGAACAATGGCAATGTAGATACACGATTGACTGAATAATAGGAAGCAGAGAGTAACGGTCAATGATATTTTTATGGCTGGAGGAAGGTTTGTAGTGGAGTTCCCCAGGGATTGGTATTGAGATCCTTATTTTCCTGATATATATTAATGAGCTAGATCTTGGTGTAAAGAGGACAGTTTCAAAGTTTGCGGATGATACAAAACTTGGAAGAATTGTAAAAAGTGAAGAGGTTAGTGTAGAATGTCAGAAGCATATAGACAAGTAGGTGGAGTGGACAGATAGATGGCAGATGAAGTTCAATGCGGAGCAGTGTGAGGTGGAACATTTTGGTATGAAGAACTTGGACAGACAATATAAAATAATGGGTAAAATTTTAAAGGGGTGCAGGAGCAGAGGGATCTGGGTGCATATGTACATAGATCATTGAAGGTGGCAGGGCAAGTGGAGGGAGCAGTTCATAAAGCATGTAGTGTTCTGGGCTTTAATAAGGGGCACAGAGTGCAAGAGCAATGAAGTTATGTCGAACTTATACAAAACACTAATTAGACCTCAGCTGGGAAATGATGTGCAGTTCTGGACATCACACTATAAGGGATGATG
The DNA here is from genome assembly GCF_964213995.1 of Mustelus asterias. NCBI lineage: Eukaryota > Metazoa > Chordata > Chondrichthyes > Carcharhiniformes > Triakidae > Mustelus > Mustelus asterias. The sequence goes on along the minus strand of NC_135818.1, from coordinate 61,988,025 downwards.
TGAACGCATTGGAGAGAGTGCAGAAGAGGTTTACAAGAATGGTTACAGGGATGAGAAACTTCAGTTATAAGGATAGATTGGAGAGGTTAGGACTGTTCTACTTGGAGAGTAGGAGGTTAAAAGGAGATTTGATAGAGATGGTTAAAATCATCAGGGGGCTGGACAGAGTAGGAAGGGAGAAACTGTTCCCACTCGTAAAAGAATCGGGAGTGAGGGGGCTCAGATTTAAAGTGATTTTTTAAAGAAGCAAATGTGACGTGAGAAAAAACTTCCTCACAAAACGAGTGGTTTGGGTCTGGAATGCACTGCCTGGTAGTGTGGTGGAGGCAGATTCAATTGAGGCAGCCAAGGCAATTAGATGATTACTTGAATAAAACAACGTGCAGGGGTATGGGGAAAGGCAGGAGAATGGCGCTAAGACGCAATGCCTGTTTGGAGAGCCAGTGCAAACACGATGGGTCAAATGGCCTCCTCCTGTGATTCTGTGATGGAATCCCTAGGTTTTCTTTACAAAGTTAATTCTTGACAATGTTTAATAGATGAACAGTTCTTTGAAGGTGTGATTGTATCCAGTTCATAGGTGAATGTAAAAAAAAACTAAACTGGACTTGCCAAATAAATACTGTGGCTGCAAGAACAGGCCAGAGGCTGGGAATCCTGCGGCAAGTAACTTGCCTCCTGATTCCGCAAAGTCTGTCCACCATCTACAAGGCACAAGTCAGGATTGTGATGGAATACTCTCCCCTTGCCTGGAAGAGTGAAGATTCAATAACACTCAAAACGATCAACATCATCCAAGACAAAGTATCCCGCTTGATTGGCACCCCTTCCACAAACATTCATTTTCTCCACCACCGACGTGCTGTCGACGCAGTGTGTACTATCTACAAGATGCACTGGTGGAAGTCACTAAAGATCCTTAGACAGCATCTTCCAAACCCACAACCACTACCATCTTGAAGAACAAAGGCAGCAGTTACATGGGAACAGCATGAGCTGGAAATTCGCTTCCAAGTCACTCACCATCTTGAAATGGAAATATATCACCGTCCCTTCACTATCGTTGGATCAAAATCCTGGAACTCCCTTCCCACTGTGGATGTACTTACACCACATGAACTGCAGCAGTTCAAGAAGCAGCTCACCATCACCTTCTCAAGGATAATTAGTGATGGCCCAGCCAGTGAAGCCCACACCCCCAAGAATGAATTTTTAAAAAATTAACACAAAACATTGGCTCAGACTCAACTGTGCTGGAATGGTGCTCACTGCGTACCTTACAGACTGTTAGCCATAAACATTTTGGGCGGAATTTTCCCATCCCACCCACCACGGGAATTGTAGCATGCGGGGTGGGCAATGCAAAAATCCGTTGACCTCGGGCAGGATTTTTCAGTCTTTGGGCGAACACGGCCAGAAAATCCTGCCCTTTGCGTGTCCTTTCAGCAGAAATTTATTCTCTTTTATCGAGTAGCAATTCCACAGGAGATTTTTCTTTTATTCATTCGTGGGACAAGGATGTCGCTGGCTGGCCAGCATTTATTGTCCATCCCTAATTGCACTTGGAGGGCAGTTGAGAGTCAAACACATTGCTGTGGCTCTGGAGTCACATGTAGGCCAGACCAGGTAAAGACAGCAGATTTCCTTCCCTCAAGGGCATTAGTAAACCAGATGGGTTTTTATGACAATGGTTTCATGGACATCAGTAGAATTTTAATTCCAGATATTTTTTTATTGAGTTCAAATTCCACCATCTGCCATGGCGGGATTCGAACCCGGGTCCCCTGAACATTAGCTGAGTTTCTGGATTAATAGTCTAGTGATAATACCACTAGGTCATCGCTTCCCCTGTGTAGTTGTGAACAGGGCAAGCAATAGTGAAGCTCTGCAATCTATTTGACTGAAGAATCTTCACTGAAACACTCATTTAATGCATTCAAAACCTACTCATCAGCACAATGTTAAAATTGTGCCCTCTGGGTCCAAACAGGAAGCATAAAGCAGCAAATATGAACTAAATATAAGTGATATGGGTAGAAAAAAAACATTGAGCAAGATAAATGGAGAATGGAGGGGAGATTAAAGAGATAAACAGAAAAAGCAAAATAAAACCTTTTCACATTTCCAATGCTAATTTTTTCCGGAGGGAATGGGATTCCACACACGCAAGGTAGCATTTTCCGAACCAGAGAGGTTGTTCAGAAGTAATCATGCCATTAAAATCTCAATTGTTCCAAATTGCATGAGCCCTCACATTCTCAGCCATTTTCAGTTGGGATCCCCTGAGTAAATGTCCCAAGTTCACGCCAGCGCAGCTATTTCAATGTTGAGTTGATCAGCGAGGGCTGCTGACTATTGAGGAGTAGGGTATCTCTTGCAGCAATTTATGAGTCTCTCTGCACTAGTCTGTATTCCAGAGGCTGCTGTCAGATTTCCTCATTCGTAACAGAGAGAGCTGATAACCTCACTCTTGTAGTCATCGCAAATTCCAGACCAATGCATTAAGCCTGATTATGTATCTCTTGGAATAAAAACATTGTTGTGCGTCGTATCTTAATTTAAATTCACTTTGTAGTGTAAAACTAAAGGCTCCTGATTTTCTTTGTACCCTGTGGATCAGAGTGAGGATCATCTCGCCACCTGTTTCTTAACATCTGTGATCCTGTACATGAGAGGAGAAGCAAAGGAATCATGCCTTGGGATATGTAGACTATCTAAGCCCATCACATCATTCAACATCTCTGGCAAAGAGCCATTGACAAGGCATTTATGTTTAATCTGCACATAACCAGATGGGCAGCTAAGTCCTGGCATGAAATGTGAAAAAGTCTTTGCATTTAATTTCCACTAGATTTGAGAAGGAGGAACTAATTCCTTGATAATTATAGATGGGCAAATGGTTGTGGCTGACCTGGATACAGGATGACAGAGAGCCATTTATAGGCACAACTAATAGAATATTGGTGCCCATGGTGCTGCAGTTTCTCCACGCTGTGGGATGCTGTGGTCTTTGCCACATCCAGTGCACATCGCAGCATGACCCAGGAGCATCTGTGGCACTTGGAAGAACCATAGAATCCCTACTGTGCAGAAGGAGGCCATTCAGCCTATTGTTTCTGTACAGACCCTCCAAAAGAGCATCCCGCATCCCACCCTCTGCCCTACCGCCATAACCCCACGCATGTACCATGGCTAACCCACCTAACCTGCACGTGGAAATGTTGTTCAACTACATGCCAGCACTTACAAATCCAACCATGACACAGTATCTGATGGTCAATGTCTCAGATTCTCTTTCATCGCAAGAAGAAGCGGACCAACGTATGAGTGCAGCAGCCGAAGTTCAAACTGAGGTTCTGAGATGCCTGCCGGTTGCTGCGCACACCCAGTTTCCTGCTTTACCGGCTCAGACTGCTGCCATTCACAGTTGCGGATTCCAGTACTCAAAGGGGCTCGCAGGGTCTCACAGCAGTCCAGCAAATAGTGCTGCAGCCTGGTGACAAGGGATACATCCTCACGATTCACAGGTTTTTTGGAGGACACAGCACACATGGGGCGGCACAGTGGTTAGCACTGCTGCCTCACAGCGCCAGGGATCCTAGTTCAATTCCGGGCTTAGGTGACTGCCTGTGTGCAGTTTGCACATTTTTTCCATGGCTGCGTGGGCTTCCTCCGGGTGCTCCAGTTTCCTCCCACAATCGAAGGATGTGCAAATTGGATGAATTGGCCAAGCTGACTTGTCCTTTAGTGTCACAAGAAGTCACAAGAGGTTAGAGGGATTGTGGGGTAAATGCGTGGGGCTATGAGGATAGAGCCTGGGTGGGATGCTCTGTTGGAGAGTTGGCCTCCTTCTGCACCGCAGGGAGTCTGTGATTCTATGACATCGCTGATTTGAAGTCACGCTCTGGTGAGTAATGGGGAACTCCCCCTCAGTGGTCCAGGCAGGGAATTGTGGTTTGGAAAGCCATGTTCCATGGCCTTCTGGGGGCATATGCCTCTCATTGTATAAGAACTATCCACATGTGGTCAGGTGGTGAAGGGAAATCATGAGCCATGGGTAGATTGAGCATCCCTTATTACCAAACAGACACCATCTGATTTGTCATGATAACTCGAACTAGTATCCAGCTGATTGGCATAGGTTAGAGCAATTGAATCCTGCCAAGATAACAGGCACTCACCAACATGATGCTTTTTGCAATGCACCTTGATGAACAAGTCAGTGCTGTCCTTACCCTGCTCTGCAGCTGCAGGTGTGTTAGGATGCAGTGGCACAGTTCAACGACTATCTCCTTGGGGAATCCTAGCCATCTCAGGTATTGCTCTTGGCTGAGGTGGAGGTAGGATTAGTGCTTTCTGGAAATCCTACATGGGTAGCTTTGTTTGAGAGTCCTCCTTCTCTGCTCACTGATCTCCATTTTCCCCTTGTGTCGCAGTCCAGGAGGGATTACAACTATAGCCCCCATGAGTGACATCAGCCGTTAAAAACTCCTCCCGATGCTTTGCAAAGCTCCAGCACCACTCCCTCTTACTCTGACAACCCGTGTGAGTTCCTCCAGCAACACAGTAGGGGATGGCACGGTGGCACAGTGGTTAGCACTGCTGCCTCACAGCGCCAGGGACCCGGGTTCGATTCCCGGCTTGGGTCACTGTATGTGTGGAGTCTGCACATTCTCCCCGTGTCTGCGTGGGTTTCCTCCAGATGCTCCGGTTTCCTCCCACAGTCTGAAAAATGTGCTGGTTAGGAGCATTGACCCAAACAGGTGCCGGAGTGTGGCAACTAGGCAAATTTCACAGTCGCTTCATTGCAGTGTTAATGTAAGACTTACTTGTGACTAATAAATAAGCTTCTTAAAAAAACTTTACACAGTACTTCAAACTCTGCAATAGCAGAAGAAAGTCAAAAGAACGTGTCATACGGATGTTTTTAAATCGTGCTGATGTGTCCTTCATGCTGCTGAATACATGTTCAGCTGTGCGGGAGGGAGGGAGTTAAAATTGGGAAGCCCGGATTGTTTTTCAAATCAGTTGTTGGGCACTGATTGAAGTCACAATCTGCCCAGCCTGCATGTTTCTGGTGCACGCATAGCAGACATGCACTATCACTCTTACATACATGGCAATTAGCATAGGCTGCAACAGAAGCTGGCAGGAGTGGATCGATCATTATTTTCAGCCGATTAACGCTCCCACAGTGTCAAATCTACTGATGCTACAAAGCTGATGTCTTCCCTTCAATTGGCAATTATCTACAAAGGTGTTTTCCTGTTTATCGCTCATTCTTTCACTTCTGTCGGGGAAAAAGGTCAATGAAAAATCTTGGATCTTTACTGACAGCTGCTTAAATCTCCAACCATTTCTCTTATCAGTGCCTGCTTCCCCAGGGAAACACAGTAAGAAGCCTAACAACACCAGGTTAAAGTCCAACAAGTTTATTTGGTAGCAAACGCCACTGTGGCGTTTGCTACCAAATAAACCTGTTGGACTTTAACCTGGTGTTGCTAGACTTCTTACTGTGTTTAGCCCAGTCCAGCGCCGACATCTCCACATCATGATCCCCAGGAAATGACCATGCTTATGCTGTTTTGAGAAGAGTTGCTATTCGCCTCTTTCTATCTGCAGTTTCAAGAGGGGCAGGAGAAGATTGATATGCCGGATAGGTGCTTCTCACGAGATTTGCGAGGGCCCCACCTTGCACCGCCAGAACACCTGTGAAGGAATAAAGTCAAACGCAATGCTGCAGGAATATTAGTTTATTATTAGATTAATATTATTAGAGTTATCTTAATGTAAAACTCACAAAGGAACACAGCTTGCAATGGTTGACTCCCTTCACAACAATGCAAATTCACTGGTAAGAAAATACACACATCGAGAGAGTATTCCATGGTTCTCTCGATTACAATGCAAGCTCTGATAATTAAAACCACAATCAGGTGGAATATTAAGCATCAAGTCTTATTATTGTCAAGTCTCTAGCTCGACAAGCAAAATTGACCAACATGACCATTTGATTTGATTTATTATTGTCACATACGTTAGTATACAGTGAAAAGTATTGTTTCTTGCGTGCTATACAGACAAAGCATACCATTCATGGAGAAGGAAAGGAGCGGGTGCAGAATGTCGTGTTACAGCCATAGCTCAGGTGTAGAGAAAGATCAACTTAATATGAGGTAGGTCCATCCAAAAGTCTGATGGCAGCAGGGAAAAAGCTGTTCTTGAGTCAGTTAGTAAATGACCTCAAACTTTTGTATCTTTTCCCCGATGGAAGAAGGTGGAAGAGAGTATGTCCGGGGTGCGTGGGGTCTTTCATTATGCTAGCTACTTTTCTGAGGCAGCGGGAAGTGTAGACGGAGTCAATGGACGGGAGGCTGGTTTGCGAGATGGACTGGGCTTTGTTCACAGCCCTTTGTAGTTTCTTGCGGTCTTGGACAGAGCAGGAGCCATACCAAGCTGTGATACATCCGGAAAGGATGCTTTCTATGGTGCATCTGTAAAAGTTGGTGAGAGTCATAGCGGACATGCTGAATTTCCTTAGTCTCCTAAGAAAGTAGAGGCATTGGTGGGATTTCTTAACTATAGCGTCTACCCTGGCCCAGTTTTCAAGAATGAATTGAAAAAAATCATTTTTGTAGAAAATGAACAAATGCCTTAATCATAATAGTTGTTCCTTTCATCAAATATAGGAAATCAGTCAGGGATGTTCTATTAAGAATCGAATAAACATATTCCATGTAACTATTAATTACAAATTCCTCCAAAACTTACTCTGTAGATCTGACCACAATTCGAATAAGATGAGATTCACTTTAGATTTCAAAACTAATGAATCTCACACACACTGGCAGATAAAGGTAACAATATGTGTTGGATATCCTTCCCTTTTTGAAAATATTATGCTGCAATGTATAAAGTTTAAATGTTGAACTCTCTACAAGAACTAAGAACTAGCCATCTTTTTGCTTCAGGTTTTATCTAGTTTTGCGATGTATGCTTTTCATATAATGACCAAACTGCATGAATGCTAATTTTAATAAACTTTTGTGTGTTCTAAAATTTAATTTGTCTCATTTAGTCTTCTGTATCAATAATTCAAGAAACCAATGCTTCTTCCCTTTTGGTGGAGGAATATTTACACACCAACCCGCGTAATATCCAGGAAAATTAGAATCTGGCTAAAAACTAATTAAAAATAAGGTTTACAGGAAGAAGATAATAATCGTGGTTTATTCTTTTCCTTTGAGTGGAGGTTGTTTAGCCTCAGCGGACCCAGTTGCTGAATTTAAGGGGAGTTAACCGGGAGGCACAGCTGATACAGAATAGCCATGGATTTGGGACTCGGATTGTAATACAGCACATGTTCTGTCCCAGAAACTCATGCCTAGTTATGTCATTTGAAACATGTATGTGAAGAGACTGTGAATGAACTGTACGCAGATGGACGCGCATCAGATGCCAGCAGTTTGCCCACACATCAGGCCTGTGGCCCAGTTTCCATTGACTTCAGGCCTCTCACAGTCCACTACTGCTTTTGTTCCATGCCAAGAATTTCCAGGGCCCTCTCCACACCATAGGTGAGCCCCCTGTTGGCACTCCATTGCGCTGGTTACTGCTCCAAAAAATAAAACAGACAGAATCTGTAGTAAGGAAATGAGAGGAAGAATAACCAGTCAGTAAATTGTGCGACCTCCTCTTGGTCCATGAGCCTCGGTGTGGTTAGCAATGGCGATTCGAGATGGGTGCATCTGGAATTTCGAGCACCAATATGCACTGCATCCCTTTTTTCTATCCAACTAATCATTTATTCAACAAAGCTGTCAAGTTTGCCAAGCACAACTTGGTCACTGTACTTGATTATGCATCTCGAACTGCCCGCTAGATTGATCCGAATTACATGATGCCATCTGCTACCGCCTCCGTGTCCAGTCTGCTAATCAGGTTCTTTGATGTCCAGCCATAAGGGCAGTCTTGCTTTTCCGCTCACCCTCTACAGCTGGCTCTTGCAGTGACGCCCAGGCACTTTAGCCTGTTATGAATTGTGCAACTGGCACGATCCCAGGCATAGGATAATCAACTCTGTATTACACAAATTCAGTGGCAGGAAACACTCCTCAATCTGTCATTTTGTTATTTAAATCTGGAAAAGACACCGATTGAGTGGGAATGTCCCTTTAATCTTTAATAGTCTGCATAATGTTATTCTACGTAACGCTGTATTTAGTTTGGGTGGATTACATTATGTAGATGTGATGGCAGTAAATGCCATCAAACTCATATTAGATTATTTCCATTTGCAGTTGGTAAAGGTCGAAAGAACTAAAGTCTCTAAAACTCAGGAAGACCACGTCATCTGACAATGTTAGAGTGAAAATCCATCTGAACAAACGATTTTAAAAATTGAAGACTTTTTTATATCAGAAGCTGAAAATGAAACAACTTAAAAATAAGAAAGATTATAATACGTGGAGATGCCATCTCGAGTTAACTAAATCAAAGAAACATTTAAAAAAATTCATGTAACCTGCAGCTCAACTGGGATATATGTTAGTAAATAAAATTATTCTGAATTCTTAAGACAGTGGAACTTGTTTCCTTTTATTTCTGAATCGCCATGTTATTGAATGAAACTGGATATTCTTATTTACAATTCCAAGGTCAGGATAATAAATTTCCTTATAATTTTGTGCAAATAATGCATCATCGTGCAGGTGATAATCCTAAAAAGTTGGGATTCTTGCCATAATAAGTGTTTCTTTTATGTCAAATAATTGTTTTAGCATTACAAAGATTTATCATGCACAGGAAATAAATTCTACCGTAATCCCATCATCCTACATTACTGAACCATAGAAAAGTACATGGGATCAAATCTCACTGTACCTTAATCACTGTAGCTGTGGTCGTCACTATTGCATCAAAAGCAAACATATCTGGGCAAACTGTAAATACTGAATAGTTATACAGGCAACATTCCCTACCTCAGTTTAATCCCTTTCTTTGTTTCAATTTGGTGCCTCTACTATTTGGTTTAGCTTTGATTGCCTCTGGCCTGCCTCTTCAATGCCTGTGACTTTAAGAAATGTATTTTTATCATGTTTCTTGTAAGGGGTATGTTTAAAATTCAGCTCTCTTTTACACGGTGTTGATTTGTTTGAACCAGACAGCTCACATGTGGAGAATGCAGGCAAATGATTGATTTTAGCTAGGGATATGTTTGTTTAAATCTGAGTTCATGCATTTTTGTTCATTTTGTTTTCTTCTCCTGGAGTTTCCGAGTAGGGTTTTGATTAGCTTGATTGACAGAGGCAGAGTCATGTGAATGGGCAGAGTTAAGGTTGTAGGGAAAATATAGACAGTTCGCTTTGATTTTAAAACAGGCAGTTCCTATCTGGTCCTGAAAGATGCAAGGGGTATCTTTCTGTCTCTCTCTCTCTCTCTCTGGAGGTTGCTGTTTGGGGCTGTCAGAAGACAGGTGTATCTCTGTCTCTCTCTCTCTCCAGAGGTGTTCAAAAGCTCTAGGACTATTAACAAGTACAAGCACGTAAGCCCCGGGGGGGTTGCTAACTTATATTGAAGTGGGGTTTTAAGTCTGTAAGAGGAATATTGCTTGAACTGAGACTAATAGAAATAAGTTATCAATTAAGAATTGTATCTTGTCATGTTTAAGTATTGTTTAAATGTTAAATGTTAAGCTAATTCATTCATTATATTGCTAAAATAATTTTTTTTGATAAAAGCTTCCTACTGTGTCAATAGAATCACACCTGGAGTAAAACACTTATCCTCACACTAATTCCAAAATATGAAAACTGTTGGGAGTCTAGTCGGGCTTCATAACATACTTTGGGGTTTCTGCTCTGGTATCCTAACACTGTAGCCTTTGGAAAGGCAGACAAACATTTCAGAACTATTGTTTCTAAGCAGAATTAGTTTGCATTGCCTGAGTGGCAGAGAGACAAAATCAATCATGGAAAGATCACCGACCAGATTTTCATCTTGAGGCGATCTCCAGATGTTGCGATACTGCCTCTTGGCTGGCAGTGTCCATTGACATTATTTTCATGATGGTGTTTCACGGTTGGGCTGGAGTGGGGTCCACTGCCTTGGGCAGCAGGTCTAAGTTGGGGAAGGAGGTAGATTATGCCCAGGTGACTAGGTAGAATGTTTGCCTCTATTCACTGAGAATTCAGCCCCATTCTGGAATTGAGTGTTAGGCCCGCTAACCCTTGCATCCCTCATCCCGGCTTACCCCATGACACCCTCTACACCCCATACCTACCTCATCCCCATACCACCCATACTCCTTCCACAAGATCCCATAGGCCCCTCACCCCTCCATACTCCCATCACCTTCCCCATACTCTCCCAAAGCCACTCATAGCAATATAGAAATGTGATTACCCATGGCTTGGAGTCTGGAACCATGCTGAAAGTAAGTTAAAAGATGTTGCCAACTCCACATCTTATAATAAAATGTTGTATAATAAGTTATTTTTTTTAATACGGTGACTAATGATGAAGCTTTGTTCTGAAAAGATGGATAACCAATATATAATGTGTCCGCCAGTTGTCACATCTGACATCTGGCAAGTTGTCAAGGCAATGAATAGCATTGTGAAAATGGAAAAGTCTTCAACTGCATTTGAGTAGATTACCAATGGTTAAAGGACTATTCCACATTGCACAGTGCCATAATCCGGATATTATGGCTTGGAATATGTCCAGAGCTTTGAATTTATTTCCTTGAAGTGCAGCTCAACATTTGCCACCCCACCGCCACTCTCCCCATTACCCACCTAAACCCATTTATACACTTTAAACAGAATTCACAATACTATAATGACAGTGGGAGCTCTTTGGGAAGCACATCATTCTGTCAAAATAAACAAACAAACATACTTGATATATATACTTAAAAACCATATTAATCTTAACAGCCCATAAACCTATCAAAATAGCAAACAGTACTTGAATATCCGCTCTCAAAAAAACAATCCTATTAACAGCTCACAAACCTGCCAAAATAACAGAGCTTATATTCCCCCTGACATCTTTGTCAACAACCCCTAATATGCAGAATCTATTAGTGAGTTTGGAAGTCAGCCAAGCATTCACAATGAGTTTACACTGGGTAATTGTGTCAACTAAACCCTCCTGAGCAGAATACATTAAAATATTTGAAGATAACCAGATGCTCAACCATCAGTCAAAGCTTTGAAACAGCCAAACAGATGGCTGTGCTGAACTTCAATGTGGGTAAAACAAAGCTCTGGCAATAACTCAAATGTTTGTTATGATATAAAACAACCCTTTATCAATTGGATAATATACCCTACTACATTCACAAACTTTTCTACTTTCACAGTGCTGTTCATTATCTGGACAGTTTGTTAAAATTGAGAAGTAGTAACCAGGGGCAAACAAATTATTTTTAATGGTTACTTATCTCTTCAAAGCAAAGCCTTATTGTCTCTCACTATGATAAAAAATATGTATAACACATTATAAAGCATTTCATTATGACCTGTGAATTTGTCAACACCTTTTGAACATACCTTTTGTACAGTTCCAGACTCCAAACCATGGTTTGCCATAGTTCATGACACTTCTCTGCTGATGTTATTCACGTCACCTTCCAAAACCAGCCCAACTCCATGAAAGGTGCAGTAGGTCTGAAATACCCGCTCTCACAATGATGCCAGCAACTTCTGGACATCAATGTGTGGGCTCACAGTCTGCTTCATTATCCTACGCCACTTAAAATTGCTGGTGCTGTGCTGTGCATGCAACTGACCAGCGCAAAGAGCATTGAAATTAGTGCATTAATTATAGACTGTGCTCATTCAACCCGAAAAAAATTCGGGGGTATCTCCAGAATCTGGCTGGAACATTTGATTAAAAACTGAAGAAAAGGCCTCAATTCAAAGATGCAAAACTCCCGTGCTGAACACTATTGGGATTGCTTTCTTGCTCAATTTTAAAATATACTTGTTGGATTCTAACAAGTACAACTGTACCCATTCAGGCACCACTCTACATTAGGCCACTACATTAGGACAAATCCTACTCAGTGCACAGGCATCAGTTGTATCAATAGTCTTTAAAGCACTCATGCCACAGAATTTACCACCATCACACTCCGGGGCGGGATTTTCCGGCTGTGCTCGCCCCAAAACCGGAAAATCCTTCCCGAGGTCAATGGACCTTTTCATGGTCCATTTCTCTGCCTGCTACAATTCCCATGGCGGGCGGGACAGGAAAATTCCCCCCTACAATCCAGTATGACCACCACATACAATTGTTAACTCAAAACTTTGATTGCTAATTTCATGCCTACAAATCACAATCCGTCAGAAGACACAAAAAGGGACGTCTGCAAAAACATCATGGAGCTAGGAAGATGCATTTAGCCTAAAGACAACCTCTTCTAATTATTCTGTCACCATGATTATATGGTTCTTCTAATCAATTTATTACTATAAACACAGTGACCGGACCAACATCACCCAGACCTGAAAACATAGATGAATGACTTTCATACATTTCTTCAATTCCTCCTCCTTGCCTGGGCCTGCTTCACAAAGCCAGCTGGTTAAGCAAAAAATAAACTCTTTCACCCACTGTGTGTCACTCCCTCAGACAGCTCAGACCACTTTGATACATAGATAGTGTGAACCCAGATTCTAACCAGTACTACCGTGCCCATTCGGGTACCACCCTACATTAGGCCACTACATTAGGGCAATTCCTACTCAGTTTTCTGTGGCATCACTGCTCCTTTGCTCCATGCCATACCCTCTCATGCAGTGAAATCCTTGCTGGCACTAAGCAGAAAGCTAGTAGCAGTCTTTGACTGACTGCTGGTAACCAAAATCCCAACCCCTATCCCCACTGTGGCTCCCAGCATGTCATAAATGAACAAACAATATCCAAGTACACGTATGACCTGTTGTAATATACCTTAAAAGGGATTTTAGCATGACATCACTAGAAGGGAAATGTGTCATGGCATCCAGTTTTAATTTCACTTTTGCATTGAGCCGAGCACAGACACAGCTCTGATCCCGTCAAGCTCTATACCTATGTATAACTGTTCTCATGTGGCTAGTCTTAATAAATGAACCCACTATGTATTTACCAAATGCCTTAGAAGAAGAATCCTACAGTGCAGAAGGAGGCCGTTCAGCCCATCGAGCCTGCACTGACCACAATCCCACCCAGGCCCTATCCCCATAACCCCATACATTTACTCTAGCTAGTCCCCCTGACATTAAGGGGAAATTTAGCATGGCCATTCCAACTAACCCGCACATATTTGGACTGTGGGAGGAAACCGGAGCACCCAGAGGAATCCCACACAGTTACAGGGAAAATGTGCAAACTCCACACAGACAGTGACCCAAACCAGGAATCGAACCCGGGTTCCTGGCATTGTGAATCAGCACTGCTAACCACTGTGCCACCGTGCCGCCTTATGAGCAATTAGCAACTTGTGCCTTGTCCAGTAAATAATCCCAAGGTTATCCAAAATGGCCCATATCAGCAGCTTTAAAGAGGCTCAGGTACTCAGGTTGCCTTCATTGTAAGTGTTATGATCCATATTCTGAGGATATTTTGTGTAGTTTTGAAAATAAGTGGAAGTTTTAAGAATGTACCTCAGAACCTTCAGCTTATCGATCTGGCTATAAATTCTTCAGGAAAATCGTCGTGTCAACCAGCGCTGTTCCGTCTCAAATTAGTTTGCTGAAAATCGCAGAAAGATTTAATTCTGTTACATAGCCTTGCATCAACTTGTGTTCTGATAGAAATATTTACACACAGCCAGATTCAAATATGCTTATGCTGAAAATAATTAAGCACTGACTTGCCTTTTAATTGGCATTGATGTGCTTGCATTGCAATTATTTTTAAACAAAGTGAATTGGAGATCACCCAAAGTAAAACTGACAGGATTGTGCCAGTCACACATTTTACACCTGATTTCATAGAAGTCAATTAAAAATAAGAAAAACGTTGATTTATATACATAGCCCTGTCCAGGGCCTCAGGACTTCTCCACATGCCTTGCACATTACTGCTAGAATATTAGGAGAACAGTAGCCATTTTCACACACCAAGCCCTTGTTAAACAGCAACATGAGAATGACCCGATACCCTATTTTAATTATGTTGGTTAAGTGAACAATAGAATCCCTACAGTGCACAAGGAGGCCATTCCGCTCATCAAGTCTACACCAAATCTCCAACAGAGCCTTTTACCCAGGTCCACACCCCACTCTGTCCCCTAATTCCAAACATTTACCCAACTAATCCCCCTAAACCTGCATATCTTAGGACATTAAGAGGCAATTCAGCATGGCCAGTCCACCTAACCATCTTTGGACATCTTTGGGCTGTGGACGGAAATCAGAGCACCCGGAGGAAACTCACGCAGACACGGGGAGAATGTGCAAACTCCACACAGAGAGTCACCTGAGGCTGGAATCAAATCCAGGTCAATGCCACTGTGAGGCAGCAGTGCTAACCACCATGTCACCTCAATATTAGCCAGAACGCTGGGGAAAACCCCCTGCTCTTCTTTGAAACTGTACCATGGGGCCATTTAATGTCCTCCAGTGAGAACATTAATTGAAGATCTCATCGGAAAATGGCACCTCTGACATTCCCACAGTCCTTCATTGACAGCATCGACCTACATTTTGTGCTCTTTAGTTTCTGAGGTTGGGCTTGAACCAAAATGTTCCGACTCAGAGGAATGGGTGCTATTAGATCAGGTAGGGTGTAAGAAAATGGCGGATCTGATCCTGTCAATATCTTGCCAGGCTGGTTTGGTTAAAACACAGTAAGAGTTTTAGCAACACCAGGTTAAAGTCCAACAGGTTTGTTTGGTAGCAAATACCATAAGCTTTCGGAGCGCTGCTCCTTCGTCAGATGGAGTGGAAATCTGCTCTCAAACAGGGCACAGAGACACAAAATCAAGTTACAGAATACTGATTAGAATGCGAATCCTTACAACCAACCAGATCTTAAAGATACAGACAATGTGGGTGGAGGGAGCATTAAGCACAGGTTAAAGAGATGTGTATTGTCTCCAGACAGGACAGCCCGACAATACACATCTCTTTAACCTGTGCTTAATGCTCCCTCCACCCACGTTGTCTGTATCTTTAAGATCTGGTTGGTTGTAGGGATTCGCATTCTAATCAGTATTCTGTAACTTGATTTTGTATCTCTGTATGCCCTGTTTGAGAGCACATTTCCACTCCATCTGATGAAGGAGCAGCGCTCCGAAAGCTAATGGTATTTGCTACCAAATAAACCTGTTGGACTTTAACCCTGGTGTTGTTAAAACTCTTACTGTGTTCACCCCAGTCCAACGCCGGCATCTCCACATCTTGGTTAAAACAACCAGGGAGAGAACCAAATTTTGAGTAATATATTTGTGGACATTCTCACAGCAAGGGAGCATTTAGGCAACTAATGTTGAAATTGTCTGCTTGTTGCTCAAGGTTTGGCTGAACCACCAGTGTTGTATTTACTGAACATTTCTCAACAAAGTACTTGCATGATGTTATTCCGATTGCTGAGATGAAAGACAAATTATTTAATTTCTTTCACCGTAAAGCAAACCTCAACAGGAACAAGATGTTCTTTAGATTAACTTTATTTTGCTTTAAGAACTATTTTTATCGGTCTTCTAAGCAGGGCAATTTTTTTGCCTAATTTGTTCTACAAAGGCAATTAACAAAATCGATTGCTGCCTACTTGTCACAATATTGATTGGCAGAGAGTCCCCTGTGAAAAACCACATTGTTGACAATGCTCAAACATTAAACATGGAACTCTCTTGGGTGCCATTGTCACCAGGAAGCCCATTAGCCCTGCACAAAAGTTTCAATCACTCTATGACACGGTTGACATTAGAGAACTGATAACAGCGTAGAAGCTTATTTTAAATTTGATCTGAGGATTTGGGTGAGGCTGGTAATGTAGCATTAATTGCCCCTCTCCAGTTGCCCTGAGAGAATGAGGGCCAACCATGGAGTGAGGATCTGGAGTCCTTAGGCCAAACTGGGCAGGGAGTAACAGATTTCTATCCATGATGTACATTACTGAATCAATTGGAACAACAATCCTAATTGTATATATTTAGGCTCCCATCGAGACACTATTGAAATCATTACATTGTTGTGCATATTTGTAACAGAAGCAATCAGATTAAATAAATAGGATGGGGCCTAAAAAAGCAGATTCTACAAAATCAATGGAAGGAGATGGCTTGCTAAGCTGCATGAATGTTTCACAATCCATTGCTCCTCATGGTTTTACACCTTACAAGTATCTCGTTGAAGATTGTTGGATAAACACGGTGCTGGTGGGAGTGTTAACTGTTTAGGCCAACTTGTGACAGAATGTTTAAACCCAAAATGACAAAAGTGATGTTTTGAGGTCACAAATGTTCTGCATGATTCACTATAATAACGTCAAATAAAGTCAGAAGTTAATAGATTGAACTATGAAGAGGCGAGGTCGGGAGGGGAAGAGAGCCACGTAAGTGGAGACGTCAGAAGCAGAGGGGAGCAGCATGGGAGAACGAGACCTGGAAGGAGAGCGGTGTAAAAAGCAAGTGGAGTAGAACAACATGAGGACGAGACGGTGTTCGAACTGAACGGGAGGTAAAGCAATCATGTCGTCACAAGGAGTCTAATGGGGTGCATTTACTGGCAAGCTTTTAATTTAAATCAATCAACTATAAATTAATCGATTAATTAATGAAAAAACAGCAGCCTATTTGATAATTTCATATAATTACAATCACTGTTCAATTAATTAATCAGATCTGTGGGCTAAATTAAAATGAATTACCAAAGGATTGTAATAGTTCTGAATTATTCAGTAAATTAAATCTAAGGTATTGAGAGAATAAGAGTTAAATAAAACACTTAAGTTAACTGCCGAGAAAGTAAAGTGACATATCAGCTCGTGGGAAACAACTGATTGGTGAGGAGCAGTGAAGTCTATTTATTGAAGTCTTAGGTTCATTTCTGCTAAGTCAGTTAATAGTCTAACGGATGGAGGCAAGGCAGGACACCTTAGTTCCGTGAAGTACATATCCTGTTCATGTGGCATCTTCAGGATGCTTCTCACTTCCTGGACAACCACATATGCAGCAAGCGTCATCAGCTGAACCTCCAGATCTCAGATCTTTAGTAAAAATTGGAGTCATTGCGAGGCAGTGACGAGGCAGATAACTTAATGTGTCGCATGTTTCTGATGTGGTCACCATGCAGCTTAAGGATGTGAAAGCAGCGAGGTAATGGGTGACCACCAGGCAATTAAGGACAATGTCAGCCTGGGGCGGGATTCTCCAATCTCGTCTATATCCACACCCTCTGCCAGCAAGAATGGAGAACTTGGCACTCAGCCAAAACTCCATTCACCGCAGCAGCACCGGAGAATCCCAGCCATAGGTGAGGTTGGAGGCTTTCAGCATTTATTACTGTGTTAAAACCCTGGTGAGATACTTGTAGTAAGGCGACCCAGGGAGCATGGGCTACAGCAGGAGAGGAAAGAATGGAAAGGGTGAAACAGACTGCCTGTCTATAGTATCCATACTCACTGCAGGAGACAAACAACTGCAAATAACTACATCTCAGACGGCACTAACAATCGCACCCCAGGTGAGATCTTTCCGAGGTTACAGCAACAATAAGAGAATTGATATCACTTATCGAGACTCCACAATGTCTAGAGGAGCCATTGTGCCTCTGGAAAGCTAATCAGGTATCAGAGAGATGGGAGCAATTAACACACGGTTGAAATTGGCTTGATAACTACAGTGCTTTGATATTGCAAACAGGTAGACAGGATATGTTTAGCAAATGGATTAAAGATAAAACACACAGGACAATGGATCAGCATAATGTGATCAAAACAGAACATTAACAAACTTAAAGTAACAATATGATGACCTAATCAAAATGTTGCGCTATGTAAAAATGTATAAAAATGTGTAAGCATCTATGATGGGTAGAGTAGCTCAGGAACAAGCTGGAATTACAGCTCTGAGTACTACTCTCCCTCATGAATGCTGAATAAAGGCGTTTTTGTTGAAGTTCTATATGGTGTCGGAGGACTCAGTTTGTTCATTCCCTCCAACATGCCTGAATCCAGAACCTTGTAATTCGGACTGCTAACTAACTGAGTCACATCTGACACTGTTCTGATGCTTTAGATGAGGAAGGCAAGTTCATGAGCAGACAGCGAGTGCAGTGGAAATGACACTAAGATGTCTTGTTCACAACCGTCAAGAGGGGCTCCAAGTTATAGACTCTTCCATGCATAGTTGGGCATTTCAGAGGGCTTGTTTCACTTTGTAACAAGCTAGTACACAGATGCACCTATTCCTCCCCAGTGGCCTCCAGCCGGTATTTGGGAGAGGGAGGATTCTTCCTGTAAAAGTGAAGATTCTGCAGCATGAAATTTTGATACTGAATTCTTGTAAATCCCTGCAGGGGACATTTGCCACGTCAGGCAGTCTGCGGAAGGCACATGTATTGAGAAACTGGCAAATGTTGACTGTAAAGGGCGGTGCCTCCATCACCTGACAGGATGCTGGGGTTACATGAGGCGGCCTACACCAAATATGCCACTCGTAGACATCAGGGTTTCCCAGATGTGTGCAAGAACATATTTTCATCTTCAGATGATATCTGGCATAACAACACGGGCAGCATGGTTACACAGTGGTTAACAATGCTGCCTCACAGCGCCTGGGACCCAGGTTCAATTCCAGCCTTGGGTAACTGTCTGTGCGGAGTTTTCATGTTCTCCCCATGCCTGCATGGGTTTTTGATTTATTATTGTCACATGTATTGGGATGTATTATTGGTACAAGTATTGTCTATTGCACCCTATTCAGACAAAGCATACGATTTATAGAGTACATAGTGGAGAAGGAAAGGAGGGTGCAGAATATAGTGTTACAGTCATAGCTTGGATGTAGAGAAAGATCAACTTAATATAAGGTAATTCCATTCAAAAGTCTAATGGCAGCAGGGAAGAAGCTGTTCTTGAGTCGGTTGGTACGTGGCCTCAGACTCTTGTATCTTTTTCCCTCCGGGTGCTCCAATTTCCTCCCACAGTCCAGAGATGTGCAGATTAGGTGGATTGGCCCTGATAAATTGTCCCTTAGTGTCACAGGTGTGTAGGTTAGGGCAATTAGTGGGGTAAATACATGGGGTTGTAGGGTGGGCCTGGGTAAGATGCTCTGTTGGAGAGTCAGTGCAGATTCGATGGGCCGAATGGCCTCCTGCACTGTAGGGATTTTATGATTCTAACATAGCCAGGGAGAGAGCGAGGTGTGAAATAAAAGTTAGCAGTTGTGAAAAGGAAATGCACAATGCCAACCACACATCAAAAAAACAAATTAATAGCACCCAACACTCAATACACAAGATGATCATCAGCAACTACCTATAGTAGTATTCCTTAACATAGTGAGTGTCTCAAGGTACTTCATAAAATTGAGAGCTGGGATCAGATAGCAGGCGAAGAATGAGGAAGGAGGTAATAAAACATGATGCAGCAGATAGATTTTGAGGAATCTTCTGCAGACATTGATGGTAAAGCAAAGGGTAATGGGAGAGACATCAGAGTGTGGTTCCAAGAAAGCTGAACACTTCAATACCATGGTTGTGGCTATGCAGATTTTAAACCAGTATGCCAATTGACACCATTATTGCAAACAAAGCTCCAAAGGCAAACTTGCCCTATGTCTTTGTAACAAAAAGAAGAGGGGAGACTGATCTATCAAGTTAAGAGTTATTTTAGAAAGTTTAATTAAGAACTATTGTGGAGCATTGAAGCTTTAAGAAATGCATAATGGAGCTAATAAAATTTCAAGGAGCTGTGGACCAGGTATTTTATCACTTCTCTGTAAATGTCTAAATGAGTAAAGATGTGTCGAAGCCTTTAAGATCACTAATCAGTTTCCATGCATGTTAGTGTGTCCTTTATTTAACGGTTGTATTGAAGTCTCTCTCTAATTAGACTTCAAAAGATTAAAACAACAAAGGTGTTATTTTAACATCATTAAAGTGGAACTTATTTTGGAGTGAAGTGCACTAAGACACTCAGAATTGCTAAATTATTCATCCATGTATTGCAAAAAAAATGACCAATTAGTGTAATCACCATCTCATATCAAACCTCTCATGTGTCTTTCCAGAATTTAGCCTGAACTGACTGAGTTTTTATAGAATCATAGAATCCCTACAGTGCAGAAGGAGGCCTTTCGGCCCATCAAGCCTGCACTGACAACAATCCCGCCCAGGCCCTATCCCCTGACACTAAGAGGCAATTTAACATGGCCAATCAACCTAACCTGCACATCTTTAGATTGTGGGAGGAAACCAGGCCACCCAGAGGAAACTCATGCAGACACGGAGAGAACGTGCAAACTCTACACAGACAGTGACCCAAGGCCGGAATTGAACCCGGGTCTCTGATGCTGTGAGGCAGCAGTGCTAACCACTGTGCCACCGTGCCACCCCTGTATAGTATAACTCTGAAAAATTACAAAATAATAGTCAGGTATTGGGCCCATAATTCCAGAGCCCTCCTCCACCGGCTGAATTCCCAGCTACCCCCATACCCAAAGACATATACTCTGTGCCACATTGACAAGGACATTTGTAGGGCCAGGAGGAGGCCTATTCTGCTACAGTGCTTCCATAATGCCTGAGCCAATGCATCTCTATTAAATGCATTGACCCACCTCTGTTTTGCTTGAGGTTCCTCGATGTCTTTCTTGGGCCAAAGCTAAATATGCAGTTTAAAACTTTTCTGTTATAAAATAATTCCATTCACCTGAAAGAGAAATGAGATCCATCACTTGTAAATATAAGAGCTATTTTTTTTAACATTAAGGAATTTGGGATTGTTGCTTCATATCGACATTGCTGAGAGCAACTAGAAATTAGTCAGAAAGAGCAGACCATAGATCATGTGATGTATAATGTCATCACAATCTCATTATGTCATCATAATCTCAAGGTAGCACAATGGTCAGCACTGCTGCCTCACAGTGCCAGGGACCTGTGTTCAATCCCAGCCTTGGGTCACTGTCTGTGCGGAGTTTATACATTCTCCCCGTGTCCGCATGGGTTTCCTTTGGGTTCTCCAGTTCCCTCTCACAGTCCAAGGATGTGCAGGTTAGGTGGATTGGCCATGCATGCTAAATTGCCCCTTAGTTTCCCAAGATGTGTAGGTTTGATGGATTGATTAGTCATGGGAAATGTATGGGGTTACGAGGATAGGGCGGAGTGATGGGCCTGGTAAGATCCTCTGTCAGAGAGTCATTGCAGACTCGATGGGCTGAATGGTCTCCTTCGTCTGCACTGTAGAACTATTCTATGATTCTATGAATAGTTTCAGTCAGGAATGAGGGCACTTCACCCAACTGTCAGAAATGACAGCAGACCATTAGTTCTGAGGTGTAGTGTTTTTGCAACTGACTCAAGTGGGCAGGAGATGCTGGGGAGGGGAGGAGGGCCAGGTGTCAGGAATGGCCCGGACTACTGAAGAAAATGTAAAGGCTATTTTAATCCTGCAGAAATTCAGTATCTATTTAAAATTCCCAACCATTACCAGGTGCTTAACCCTGGAGGAAGGAGATTTAACTTTCCACCAATACATGAATTAGCTGGTCATAAAAAAATTAACGAATTAATTTACAAAAGGAACATATTCCATTCATCACATCATTCCAGAGTTTGATTTGGAATCTTTCTAAGCAGGGAGGATGTGAGCTTTGATTTTGTGAAGTTTTTGACAAAGCTTTAGGAGTTCAGTGATGTTTATTGTTGTAAATATCTAATTTCCTCTATGTGGCGTCTTGCTGTGCAAAACATTGGTTGTCACATTTGTCTGCAAAACAACACAGACAGCTTAAAATATGTAATTCGTTGACCTCCGGATGCCCTGATGATGTGAAAGCTACAGATTTGACGCCGTCAATTGTCCTGCACTTGCTTCATTGACACAGGACTTGTGCCGAATTTGCCATAATTCACAGTGGAGGAATGCATTGAAATGTCCATCGATAGTTCTCTAGCCCAAACCCATGTGCTTGACTCAGTGAGTCGGGCTCCAGTGGCTGCACTGGGTGCCTTTCATATGATTTTGTGCCTTGTTATTAAGAATGTTTCCACGAGACTAGAGAAACTGGCAGAGCAAGCCGAAGGAACAAGCACAGTCAATTTTCTTCCTTGGGCAGCCTTGGGAGCTGCAACGCTTCACCTTGAAAATTAATTGCTGCCTAAAAACATCCTTCACACTATTGGTCACACCACAAGCAAGAACGTTGCATCTTGCAGTGTGTTTTGCCATCTCTGTTAACAACATCCACCTGCATGCAGAACCATTGAACCTTCATGATAACAAGGTGATTCCATTAGTTGCCTCACATCAGTCGTGCTATGCGACATGTGGGGCAGCTCTGAATTGCTAGTTTTCTCCTAATCATTCAATCAGGTTGCAGGGAACTCTAGCCCACAGGAAGAAAGGTATTTGAGGGACCTCCTTACCAAAGGACAATTATAAGTCTTATTCCTTACATGGAACTGCTGCAGAGGTACTTTAGTCTTGCCAGGGAAACTGGTGAGGTCAATGGCAGCAAAATGCCATTAACTTAGGGTCTCACAGTTACATAGTTAAAGTAAAGTTTATAAAGTTTATTTATTATTATCACAAGTAGGCTTACATTAACACTGCAATGAAGTCACTGTGAAATCCCCTAGCCGCCACACTCCAGCACCAGTTCGGGTACACTGAGGGAGAATTTAGCAGGGCCAATGCACCTAACCAGCACATCTTTTGGACCGTGGGAGGAAACCGGAGTACCTGGAGAAACCCCACGCAGACACGCGGAGAACGTGCAGACTCCGCATAGACAGTGACCCAAGCCAGGAATTGAACCCGGGTCCTTGGCGCTGTGAGGCAGCAGTGCTAACCACTGTGCCGCCATGCTGCCCTCGTGCCACCGTGCCACCTTAGTTATTCTGGAATCTCTGTGAAGAAGCACAGAACCCACAAGCTTCGACACCTCACTCTGTCTCCTTAATGTTAACAGTGTTAATCCATTTTTAGTTAATGCCCACATTTCCTGCAGATCCATCACAGCAACGCGGAGCAGGAGGATGATGATGAGCAGAAGGGGGAGAACCACAAGCAGGAAAGAAGAGAAATGATCGTAACAATGACAGGGAGGATTGGAATGGAGGAGTGAGAGCTGTGAAAGTCCACTTAACCCATCAGTTAAATCACGCTTTCTGTCCCGCTGGCATTAACCACGCCCTCCGGGGTGGGGGGAATTAGGTAGTATCGTGAGGATGCGCACCAAGTGATCTACAAAGCTGAAAGGGGCCAGAAGAATGCAGTGTGGCTGAGAATGTGTCACCTACCAGGTAAGGCTGAGGAGTAGGCTACTTATTGCTTCAGGGCAGTAGGAGAGAGAACTCATAAGAAAGCAGGATATACGAGGAGAATTACACATCGTACAGGCTCTGAGGTCAATCTCAAAATATATTGATAGGTGTGAGTTTAGAGTTGACTGTCTTCACCTGTGGCCACATCAGGAAAGCTTCTCCTCCAATGCAAACTCAAATAGCGTACATGGCAGTAAGTCAGTGCCTCCTACTCCTCCACAGGAGACTACAGACCTTGAGGCAACAGAATAGACAGCACACTGCCTAGCTCTCAGATGCTGGGGGCAGTAGATCTTGGGGATTCCTACAGCTGTCCTCCATGTGTTTTCGGGATCCTTAAGGGGGAGGGGGACCAGCCCCAAGTCGTGGTCCACATAGGCACCAAAGACATAGGTAGGAAAAGGGATGGGGATGTAATTCAGGGAGTTAGGGTGGAAGCTTAGAGCTAGCACAAACAGAGTTGTTATCTCTGGTTTGTTACCCGTGCCACGTGCTAGCGAGGAGAGGAATAGGGAGAGAGAGCATTTGAACACGTGGCTGCAGGGATGGTGCAGGAGGGAGGGATTCAGATACCTGGATAATTGGGGCTCATTCTGAGGTAGGTGGGACCTCTACAAATGGGATGGTCGACACCTGAACCAGAGGGGTACCAATATCCTGGGGGGGAAATTTGCTAATGCTCTTCGGGAGGGTTTAAACTAATTCAGCAGGGGGATGGGAACCTGAATTGTAGCTCCAGTGTACAGGAGGTTGAGAGTAGTAAGGTCATGAATAAGGTTTCAAGGTCGCAGGAGTGTACCGGCTGGCAGGAAGGTGGTTTGAAGTGTGTCTACTTCAACGACTGGAGCATCCGGAATAAGGTGGGTGAACTTGCAGCATGGGTTGGTACCTGGAACTTCGATGTTGTGGCCATTTTGGACACATGGATAGAGCAGGGACAGGAATGGTTGTTGCAGGTTCCGGGGTTTAGATGTTTCAGTAAGATCAGGGAAGGTGGTAAAAGAGGTGGAGGTGTGGCATTGTTAGTCAAGGACAGTATTACGGTGGCAGAAAGGATGTTTGATGAGGACTCGTCTACTGAGGTAGTATAGGCTGAGGTTAGAAACAGGAAAGGAGAGGTCACCCAGTTGGAAGTTTTCTATAGGCCTCCGAAAAGTTCCACAGATGTAGAGGAAAGGATTGCAAAGATGATTCTGGATAGGAGCGAAAGTAACAGGGTAGTTGTACTGGGGGACTTTAACTTTACAAATATTGACTGGAAAAGCTATAGTTCCAGTACTTTAGATGGGTCAGTTTTTGTCCAATGTGTGCAGGAAGGCTTCCTGACACAGTATGTAGATAGGCCAACAAGAGGCGAGGCCACATTGGATTTGGTACTGGGTAATGAACCAGGCCAGGTGTTAGATTTGGAGGTAGGTGAGCACTTTGGTGATAGTGACCACAATTCGGTTACGTTTACTTTAGCGATGGAAAGGGATAGGTATATACCGCAAGGCAAGAGTTATAGCTGGGGGAAAGGAAATTAACAAGTTCCTGCCTTGTCCAACCTTTTCAACTTGGGGGGGCCAGATTTAAATTTTTCTCATACTTGGGGGCCAATTCACAAAGAAAAGATGAGGGCCGGAATTCTCCCACTTTGCCTGCAGCTGGGATTTCCCAGACCCGCTGCACGGAACGGAGATTTGGCACTCACTCACGCACCCTCACTCACTGACTCATTCACTCCCACACTCACCCACCCACCCACTCACTCATCCTCACTCACTCACTCACTCACTCACCCACCCACCACTCACACACCCTCACTCACTCACTCACCCACTCACTCACCCTCATTCACTCACCCACCCACCCACTCACTCACTCACCCACTCACTCACCCTCATTCACTCACCCACCCACCCACTCACTCACTCACCCTCACTCACTCACTCACTCACCCACCCACTCACTCACTCACCCTCATTCACTCACTCACTCCCACACTCACTCACTCACACACCCTCACTCATTCACTCACTCACTCACTCACCCACTCACCCACTCACTCACCCACCAACTCACTCACCCTCATTCACTCACCCACCCACCCACTCACTCACTCACCCACCTACTCACTCACTCACCCTCATTCACTCACTCACTCACTCACTCACCCACTCACTCATTCATTCACTCACTCACTCCCCCACTCACTCACCCACCCTCACTCACAAACTCAGCAAGGGGTGAGGGGGGATGGTGAGTACGTGAAATGAAAATGGAAAAGAGATCTGTAGCAAGGCCTTCGTCTGGGCTGAGTGCAGGTGCCCACCAAGGGGGGGGGGGGGGCACCAAGGGGGGGGCACCAAGGGGGAGCACCGAGGGGAGCACCAAGGGGGGGGCACCGAGGGGAGCACCAAGGGGGGAGGGCACCAAGGGGGAGCACCGAAGGGTGAGGGAAGGATCTGAGGGTGGGGATAAAGCAGTTGGAGCACGGGGAAGTGTGGAGAACTCATTCATACTGAGCCTATCAGCAGCAAATGTAGGTGAGGAGCGGCCTGTGATTGGAGGAACAATGCCCTGCAGAAATCTTCACCCTCACTGACCTGTGTCAGAGTCGATGTTAACCATCGCTCCGGGGTCACATAGAGAGGCTTCATGGGCCTAGGGGATTGGACAATCCTGAGCTAAGGCATATTACACAGCCAAACCTGACTTCTTAGCTACCGAAAATGTCCCGTTAACAGTCTACTGATCCTCTTGAGGGTAAATAGAAGCATCTGGTTGCAGCACTCCTTTGATGTTTTCCAGAACACTGTAAGTGGATTCATCATTATGTGAGCAGGGTGTCTGTGTTGTTAATTGCAGGCATGAA
Organism: Mustelus asterias; assembly: GCF_964213995.1. Classification (NCBI taxonomy): domain Eukaryota; kingdom Metazoa; phylum Chordata; class Chondrichthyes; order Carcharhiniformes; family Triakidae; genus Mustelus; species Mustelus asterias. The sequence goes on along the minus strand of NC_135818.1, from coordinate 61,961,676 downwards.
TGAAATTATATTTCTTTGAAGCATTTAGGAATTATGTTTCTTTTATGGGATGTGGGTGTGACTGGCAAAGTTAGCATTTATTACACATTCCTAATTACCCTTGAGAAAGTGGTGATGAGCCACCTTCTTGAACCACTGCGGTGCACCTGATATGGGTACCCTCACAGTGCTGTCAGGGAGGAAGTTCCAGGGTTTTAACCCAGTGATGATGAAGGAACCGTGATATTATTTCCAAGTCAGGATGCCCTGTGACTTGGAGGAAACTCGCAAGTGGTGATGTTCCCATGGGCCGGCGGCCCAGTTTTGTGCCCATAGCCTCTGGCTTATGAGGAGAGTTTGAATAAAGTAGGATTGTTTTCACCGGAAAGATGGAGGCTGAGGGAAGACCTGATAGGGGTCTATAAAATTATGAGAGGCATAGACAGGGTGGATAGTTAAAAGCCTTTTCCCAGGGTGGAAGTATCAATTACAAAGGGGAATAGCTTCAAGGTGAGAGGGGAAAAGCTTAAGGGAAATGGGCAGGGGAGGTTTTCCATGCAGAGAATGGTGGGTGCCTGGAACACGCTGCCAGAGGAGGTGGTGGAAGCAGGCACATGAGCAACATTTAAGAGGTCTCTGGATGGATACATGAATCGGGAGGGGATAGAGGGAGTAAGGTCAGAAGAATTTTTTTAGTTTAGTTCGAGCGTGACGATCGTCATGGGCTTGTAGGGCCGAACTGTGCTGTACTTTTCTTCGTCCTTTGTTCTCTGCAGCTGTCAATCAAGTGGCAGAATCTGAATATAAAACTTAAGATGCATGAACACCTGGTGGAGGTTCCAGAGGGTATCCCTCCCCCCCCACCCCCCCGCCACCCCCCCCCCCCCCTATTGCTCAGACTGCGGAGGAGTCCATTCAGTTCACAAGAGCTGCCATTTCCCTCTCTTCTGTGTGCTTGGTCTCCTCCATCAGGGGATTACAACTCTCTTGGAGAATCAGACCCAACAGAACAGTCAGTGGATGCAGGATATTTGCTCAAACCGATGCCATGACGATGAGCTCAAGGGAGCAGTGGCAAGGCAAGAGGTCGGCGAGGTGCCTGGAGCTTCACTGTCATCTCACTCTCAGTCCAGCCATGAGACAAATCCAGATTCTCATTAGTTTCAGAATATTCCATCGTGCAGGGATCTCTCAGACCACCGAAAAAGCAGCTGGTTCCGTCATTGTGAGGAAAGCATTTACTTTACCCTCAACATTCCTCACTTTGTCAGATGAAGAAGAATGTAGGAAAAATGGGAACTTGTCCATTATGGCAGGAAGCGTTGAAAAGTAGGACATTTTTTGAATGGAGAAAGACCACAAAGCTCTCCAACACAACGGGAATCTCGCTGTCCTGATGTTTTTTTAATTCCATTTCAGCCAATGTGTAACCTTTGTCTGTAATTACACCAGTCCTGCTGTTAAGATTGAATTCCCCCTTTGTGCCCAGATATGCACCAGTGGCTTTCTTCATTAAGTAGCCCACTGACTCACTGTGCACCTGAACTATGATGTGTATTCACAGCAATCTTTTCAACTGCTCAAACCTCTTCAAAATCAAGTTCAGGAGTTCCAAAAATGTAACACAATATTCTTCAATCCCTAAGTTTCCAAATGCAAAAGAATTCCATCTCTGTTCTTGTCAACAGGGGCAGCACGGTGGCACAGTGGTTAGCACAGCTGCCTCACAGCGCCAGGCACCTGGGTTCGATTCCCAGCTTGGGTCACTGTCCGTGCGGAGTCTGCACATTCTCCCTGTGTCTGCATGGGTTTCCTACCATAGTCTGAAAGACGTGCTGGTTAGGTGCATGGCCATGCTAAATTCTCCCTCAGTGTACCCGAACAGGCTTGGGAGTGTGGCAACTAGGGTATTTTCACAGTAACTTCATTGTAGTGTTAATGCAAGCTTACTTTTGACACTAATAAATGAACTTTAAACTTTCAAACACCATCTTTCTGCTGTGTACTGCACCCAATAGAACTAACCCATGCTAAGTAATCAAATCAAGAGGTAAAGGGAGGAAGCCCTACCTTGGAGAGACAGATTGGCCAGCGGCTTTCCAGTCCCTGCAGCAACAGGGCTGCAGTGCACTGAAAAACATGTTCAGGAGGATGTTGGAGACAAAGTCGGGTAAGATCAAAGGGTCCCAGGCCGGGGGTTAGGGTTAGGGTTAGGGCCCAGGACACTACCCTGAAAACTCCTGCAGTGCTGTCTTGTGGCTGTGAACATTGGCCTCTTGTGTTAGTCCAGCCCGTGAAGTGACTTTCCCTGATCTTACTTGAGATCCTTGATACCACACTCAGTTCGATGCTACCTGAATGTCAGGGGCAATCACTCAAACCTCTGAGTTTGTTAACTGCGTTAAATTGGTACCATTCTTATCACTGAATCAGAGTTGTGGGTTCAAATCCCACTCCTGAACTTCAATGCAAAAATATAGACTGACTGTCCAATACAGCAGCACTGAGGGATGCAGTACATCGGGACATAGGAATTAGGAGCAGAAGTCTGCAATTCAGCCCTTCAAGCCTGCTCCGCCATTTAATCAGATCACGGCTGATCTCTTCCTGGCCTCAAACTCACCTCCCTACCTGATTCCGATATCCATTTAACCTGTTTTTTCTTTTCATCAGAAATATATCTATCTCCTTCTTGAAGCCAATTAATGATTCAGACTCCACCGCGCTATAGGGCAGCGAGTTCCACAAATTCACCACCCTCTGCGAGAAGTAGTTCATTCTGATCTCAATTTTAAAAACCATCTCTCAACCTATGCCCGTAACATTTTGTTCGAGATTGCCCCACAAGGGGAAACATTTGGTCTACATTTACTTTGTCAATCCCTTTTAGTATTTTATATACCTCGATCAGATCCCCTCTCATCCATCTCAACTCCAGCGAGTATGAGCCCAAACTGTTTAATCTCTCCTCATACGTCAACCCTTCCATCCCCGGAATCAATCTGGTGAACCTCCTCTGAACTGCCTCCAATGCCTCCACATCTTTCCTCAAATAAGGAGACCAAAACTGGACACAATGCTCCAGATGTGGTCCCACCAACACCCTGTGTAATTGCAACAACACTTCTCTACTTTTATACTCCAGTCCTTTTGCAATAAATACTAACATTCCATTTGTCTTTTTTATTACATGCTGCATCTGCATACCGACTTCCTGCGATTCATGAACATAGACACCCAGATCCCTCTGCTTGGACGCATTTTGAATCTGCTTTCCATTTAGATAATAATTTGCCTTTCTATTTTTTGACCAAAATGGATAACCTCACACTTATCCTCATTAAACTCCATCTGCCATTCTCCTAACCTATCTATATCCATCTGTCAAATCTTTATCTCCTCTTCACTGCCTGCTTTCCCACCTATTTTAGTGTCATCCACAAATTTTGCTATGTTACGCTCTGTCCCTGCCAGCAAATCACTTGTATAGATTGTAAACAGTTGACCCCTGCAGCAGCCCATTAATAAGAGTTCATCAGCCAGAGAACGACCCACGTATCCCAACCCTTTGCTTTCTGTCAGTCAGCCAATCCTCAATTCAGTCTAGTACTCTACCCCCAGTCCCCTGCGATCTCACCTTCTGGATCAATCTGATGCGACACCTTGTCAAACTGTTGGACATATCATCTTATGGATGGGATGTTAAACCAAAGCAATGTATGTCCTTTCAGGTGGATGCATGGTGTTGTTTGAAAGAAGAGTGAAGGTGTTATCTTCAGTGTCCTGGCCAGTACTTATGCCTCAATCAATCTCACAGAGTTAATTATCTGGTCATTATCATGGTGCCATTTGTGGAAGCTTATTGTGCACAAATTGGTTTCCATCTTTTCTACATTACAACAGTGACTACATTTCAAAAGTTCTTCATTGGCCGTAAGGCACTTTGAAACATCCGAAGATCAAGAAAGACACAAAAGTTTTTTTTTCCCCTTTTAACTCTTGGTCCATGTTTTGACCAAGTTTGTAATGAGATCTGGAGCTGAGTGCCCCTTGAAAGCTGCATTGCAGAGTGGGTTATTGGTGAGTTTGTGCTGCTTGATAGCTCTGTCAAAGATACAATCCATCACTTTGCTGATGATTGAGAATGTATTGAAGCATCAGTAATTGGATTTGGTTTCTGGATAGACATATACCAAGGCAATTTTCCACATTGTCAGGTAGGCATCAGTTTGGGAACTGGAAAAGTTTAACGAGCAGTGCAGCAGGTTCTGGATCACACATCCCCGGCACAGAGTGTGCTGTTGTCGAATCCTAGCCTTTGCTGCACCTAGTGAATGCAGCCATTATTTGGTTTATGTGAAGTGAATCCAATTGGCTGAAGACTGGCATCTGTCATGTCAAGGATCTCAAGCGGAGGCCAAGTAGGAATTTGTTGCTAAAGTTGGTTGCAAAATATTTTAGTCGTACCTTTTGCACTGATGTGCTGGGCTCGGCCATTGTTGGGGACGGGGATGTTAACGACGCTTTCCCCAGCAGTTAGATATTTAATTGTCCACCCCTATTCATGGTAGGACTGCAGAGCTTTGATCTGACCCATTGGTTTTGGGATCACTTGCTTAGCCTATTGCATGCTGCTTCCACTGTGTAACATGCGTTGTAGCTTCGCCAGGTTGACACTTCATTTTTAGGTGTGACCGGTGCTGCGCCTGGTATAGTTTCCTACAGTCCTGACTGCACCAGGGTCAGTGCCCCTGCTTGATGGTAATGGTAGAATGAGGAATATGCCTAGCCGTGAGATTACAGGCGGGATTTTCCTCCCTCTCCACAGTGTGTTTCACAGTGGCGGGAGACTGCACGCTGGTGGCAGGATCTTATGGTCCCGTCGTTGTCAATGGGATTTTGCTTTAAATGCATCCCTCGCTGCTGGAAAACCTGCAGCAGGGGTATGCCGTTGGCAGGACACTAAGATCCCGCCGGCATAAATGCCAGCAAGATTTCAACAGACAGATTGTGGTGTAATAGAGTTCTGCTGCTGTTAATAGCCTACTGCCCAGATTTGAGCTGCTAAATCTGTTCTTTATCTATCCCGTTTAACACAGTGGTAGTGCCACTTCACATGATAGAGTGCGTCCGTGATGAGGTGACTTTGTTTCCACAAGGACTGTGCAGTTGTCATTCCGATCAGCACCGCCAGGCACAGACACATCGGCGATAAGTAGATTGGTGATGACGAGGTCAAGTAGGCTTTTCCTTGTTTCTCTCAGGCCAGTTTTGCAACAATCTCTTTCAGGACTCAGCCAGTTCTGTCAAAAGTGGTACTACCACAGAGGAATAATCTGAAGAGAAAAGATTTGCAGAGCTACAGGGAAAAGGCTTGGTTGTGAGAGCAGTTGGAGTTGCTCACGTCGGGACCCAAGTCAGATACAATGGGCTGAATGGCCTCCTCTGTGCTTTAACTATTCCATGATTTTATTCTGGCACAAGCCCACAGTAAGTGAGTCTTGGGCTGAATGTGCCTTCAATGTGGGAGCTCCTGGACACCAGTGTGATCCAGTGAACTGGGCTATAGTAAGTGTCTCTAGCTTGAGGTGATTCAGTTCAAGACCGAGCTATGGACACTGTGATGTAGCTGTGAGGGGGAAACTTACCTGGACACTTTGGTCACGATCTTACAACCTTGTGCCTCCCATTGATTAGCCTGGCGAGGTGGGGAGATTGTGCGCGGAGTGAAAAATTAGGTTCGTGCCCATTATCACGCCGCACGCAATATAACCAGCACTGTTTCGCTGGCGGGATCAGTTTCACACCCTTTGTGGACGCGAAGCTGATTAGCATCAGACATTAACGCATCCAGCACAGCCATTTACGACCTCACCGACACTTATCTCCTCAACGGTTGGTCCTCTCACCGCTAACAATCAATGCTGGTCTCCACCAGCGGAGACCAGATACGGTAGCCACACCCGGGGAATCGGATGCCATTGAAGCCTCTGGGTGGTCTTGGGCATGGTTGTGGAGTGCCCATCAGGTAGTGTCAGCCTAGCAGTGCCCACCTAGCACCTTCGCACTGCTGGGCACCATAACTGTACCAGGAACAGTGTCAAGGGGGTGGGGCCAGAGTGGGAATGGAGCTATGATGGGGTGGGGAGGCAAGGGGGAGCTCTGCAGGGGGATAGCAAGGGGGAGAGGCAAGGGGCTGGGGGGGAGTTCTGAAGGAGAGGGACCCATGTTCGATTCTGGCCTCGGATGACTGTGTAGAGTTTGCACATTCTCCCCATGTCTGCGTGGGTTTCCCCCGGGTGCTCCGGTTTCCTCCTGCACTCCAAAGATGTGCAGATTAGGTGGATTAGCCAAGCTAAAATTACCCCTTAATGTCCCAAGATGTGTGGGTTAGATGGATTAACCGTGGTAATTGCGCAAGGTTACAGGGATGGGAGGGGCACTGTAAGGATTCTATGGTTACTTTTTGAAAAGCGAATCACTGGTTGTCTGTGCTCTATAATTTCCAACATCAAAATCAATAAACTGGCTTTAAAATGGTAACTTTTTAAAATAAAAATGCAGGATACAAATACAGGATGGAATTGCTTAGCTCTTGGGGAATTTTAATTTTAAAAGGCCGAAGACATCTTTGGAATTTTCTTTTCTCGTTCTGATTTTAGTTTTGGTTTGTAATGTCATATAGGCTGTCGCCGGGAAGAATGAGTTACTGATCAGAATCAACCCAGGAGAGACCCTCGCCACAGCCACCTGCTCTTGTCAACTGCTAAACACGCAGAGAGAGAAGAAACCACAGCATCCACTGTGACGGGCGTCCTGCCTGGATGGAATAATCAATGGAGTTACAATGAATGGAAGGTATGTGGAAGTGTTTTTATTTAGGAATTAGTGCCCCCAGTGCAGAGCTCCACTCACTGAGGAACATGTGTCACATCGACGGCCATTCCATTACGGGGGAGCATGTTGACCTGCTTGTCTGAGCTTCCAGCATTCTGTCCTGGCTCATGGAGCTCTCTGTGCAAACAGTACTGTATAGAACTCACTTCCTGAATTGTAAATCTAGAAAAGTGCAATTGGATCAATGATTCGAAGACACGGTTATTGCAATGCACTCAAGTTGAAGGCAAACTGATTGGAAATGTGTTGGCAGCCGGCCTGCAATTTCCCAATAGGTGCAGCTCAAGAACACTGACAACAAGACCAAGTGTACAATATAACTGGTATGTGGGGCGTCAGTGTGAGCCAAAGCATTATTCACCTCTTCTTTAATGCACAGAAGTTTTAACCATGTACCTCTTTGTTTATTTATTTTATATTAGTAAATGTAGTCCAGTCATTTGGCCCCTGTGTGCCCGACTCTATCTCCTGCTGATAACATGGAGGCGAAAAAAGAACCCAGACTGACACTATCTAAAGTGCAAGGGGCGGCATGGTGGCACAGTGGTTAACATTGCTGCCTCACAGCGTCAGGGACCCGGGTTCGAATCCCAGCTTGGGTTACTGTCTGTACGGAGTCTGCACGTTCTCCCCGTATCTGCGTGGATTTTCTCCGGATGCTCCGGTTCCCTCCCACAGTCCGAAAGATATGCTGGTTAGGTGTATTGACTGTGCTAAATTCTTTCTCAGTGTAAGCAGGTGCCAGAGTGTGGCGACTCGGGGATTTGCACAGTAACTTCATTGCAGTGTTAATGTAAGCCTATTTGTGACACCAATAAATAAACTGAAACAAACTAAAGAACCATACTGTGGGCTCAGACTGAAAGGTAGGATGGTAATTTAACCAAGACAGGGTTTTGCTAGAATAAGCAAGTTCTAAAAAATGAATTAAACTGCAGAAGTGCTTGATCCAGGGAAGAGAAAGAGAGCGCTTCGTTAAGAGATAATTAACATGCTTCCTTCTCCCAGCTTTGGAGATTGATAACAGCGTTAGAGATTACACATAATCAAGCTGGCTATGGTAGCTCAAGTGTGAACCTTCAAATTCCATCAAATGGGGGCATAAATAGGAGACATCTGTAAGAGGTATAGAAAAGGACAGTGATATAATTGAAAATCGATTACATTAATTAAAACAGTCTTTATGTGGCACAAGGCCATAGCAAAAAGCATAAAAGCATAGAAACTAGAAGCAGCAGTAGGCCATTCGGCCCTTCGAGCCTGCTCCACTATTCATTTTGATCATGGCTGATTATCAAATTCAATATCCTGATCCCCCTTCCTCCTTGATCCCTTTAACCCCAAGAGTTATATTTAATTTCTTCTTGAAATCAGGCAATGTTTTGGCCTCAACTACATTTGATGGTAGCGAATTCCACACATTCACCATCCTCTGGGTGAAGAAATTTCTCCTCACCTCGGTCCTAAGAGGTTTATACCTTATCCTCAAACTATGACCCCTAGTTCTGGACTCCCCCACCATCGGGAACATTCTTTCTGAACCTACCCTGTCTAACCCTGTTAGAATTTTGTAAGTTTCTATGAGATCCCCTCTCACTCTTCTAAATTCCAGTGAATATAATCCTAACCGACCTAGTCTCTTCTCATGTGACAGATCTGCCATCCCAGGAATCAGCCTGGTAAACCTTCACTGTACTCCCTCTAATAGCAAGGACATCCCTCCTCAGATAAGGACACCAAAACTGCACACAATATTCTACGTGTGGCCTCACCAACACTCTATACAATTGCAGCAAAACATCCCTATCCCTACACTCAAATCCTCTTGCTATGAAAGCCAACATACTTTCTTTACTGCCCGCTATACCTACGCGCTTACTTTCAGCGACGGATGCACAAGGACTCCAAGGTCTCGTTGTGTATCCATCTCTCTCAATTTACACCCATTCAAGTAATAACCTGTCTTCCTATTATTGCTACCAACATGGATAACATCATATTCATCCACATTACTCTGCTTCTGCCACGCAATTCCCACACACTCAACCTGTTGAAATCACACTGAAGCATCTCTGCATCCTCCTCACAGCTCACCCTCCCACCCAACTTTATATCATCTGCAAATTTGGAGATAATACATTCAGTTCCCACTTCCAAATCACTAATATATAATATGAACAGTTGGGGTCCGAGCACAGATCCCTGCGGAACCCCAATAGTCACTGACTGCCAATCAGAAAAAGGCCCATTTATGCCAACTCTTTGCTTCCTATCTGCTAACCAGCTTTCTATCCATCATTACCTGCAATCCCACGTGCTTTAGCTTTACATAGTAGTCTGTTATATGAGACCTTGTTGAAAGTCTTCTGAAAACCTAAATAAACCACATCCAGTGGTTCTTCTCGGTCAACTCTACTAGTTACATCCTCAAAAAATGTATAAAGAGAAAAGTGCTGGAACATTGCTGCTCTGATGGTTAGAGTGACCCAACCAGTCGCTCAGAGATCCTGCACGACAGGTTTGGCCGCGGATTGCCCACTGAGACACGGAGAAACTCAGCAGCTGGTATTATGGTGAGTATGTGCTATTTCTTTGTTGTTTTAATAAAGGTGCGCCACATTTAATGGAACGATATCCAAGTTATTGCGTGCCATTGATACCCAGAGTGGAGACAAGAACCCAGGCATGGGTCTTACACCAGCTCCACCCCTGGTACTTTATTGTGACTGATGATGAATTGAACAGCAGTGACCAGCCAAACTGGGCTATCTGCTATGTAAGAGATTACAATGTACACTGCTTGGTAACAATTCTTTTATATTGGTTACCCTACTCTTAATAGCATCAGCTATCACATGGTTATGGTGGCCTGCAGCACCAATAAAGCAAACCCCCTTTGGCACAGCATTAGTTTTCACATATACACCCAGCTCTACCTCTCTCTCAGCTCCTCCACTGTTGCTAAATTATCAGATTGCTTATCTGACATCCAATATTGGATTATTGGTGGGCAGCACAGTAGCACAGTGGTTAACACTGCTGCCTCACAGCGCCAGGGACCCAGGTTCAGTTCCCGGCTTGGGTGACTGTCTGTGCAGAGTCTGCAAGTTCTCCTCGTGTCTGCGTGGGTTTCCTTCCCATGCTCCGGTTTCTTCCCACAGTCCAAAGATGTGTGGGTTAGGTGGAATGGCAATGCTAAATTACTCCTTCATGTCAGTGGGACTAGCTAGGGTTAATACATGGGGTAATGGGGATAGGGCCTGGGTGGGATTGTGGTCGGTGCAGACTTGATGGGCTGAATGACCTCCTTCTGCACTGTAGGGATTCTGTGGATTCTATCAAATGTTTCCTCCAGTTAAATATTGGGAAGAGCAAACCTATTGCTCCCACCAACTGGTCTTGAGCCGCAGATTCCAGCCCTCTCCAACTGAATGAGACTAAATCAGCCTCGTTCATAACTGTGTTGTCATATTGGATCCAGAGACAGGCTTCCAACCTTTAATTCACAGCAGCAGTTCCTTCAAGAGCTGCAGGATGCAAATGTTCCCAAATTTCCAACCGACTGAGTTCAAGGGCAAGAGTTTTCACTGAATATATAACAAGGCCAGCCCCAGTGGTTGCTGATTCCAAACTGTGCAAGTACAACTGACTCAGCAGTCCTGTCCTCCAAGCACAGAACTAGAAAATCCATCCTTGTAAGAAACCTCAATACCATATAGAGTCTGCCCAATCAGATAGAGTAAGAAGTCTCACAACACCAGATTAAAGTCCAACAGGTTTATTTGGAATCACGAGCTGTCGGAGCGCTGCTCCTTCATCAGGTGAGTGGGCGCCCATTCACCTGATGAAGGAGCAGGGCTCCAAAAGTTCGTGATTCCAAATAAACCTGTTGGACTTTAACCTGATGCTGTGAGACTTCTTACTGTGCCCACCCCAGTCCAATGCCACAATCAGATAGAGAAGCAGGTATAGAGAAGCAGGGGCTGGCACGGTAGCACAATGGTTCACACTGCTGCTTCACAGAGCCAGGGACCCGGGTTCGATTCCCGGTTTGGGTCACTGTCTGTGTGGAGTCTGCACGTTCTCCCCGTGTCTGCGTGGGTTTCCTCTGGGTGCTCCGGTTTCCTCCCACATTCTGAAAGACGTGCTGGTTAGGTGTATTGACCCGAACAGGCGCCGGACTGCGGCGACTAGGGGGATTTCACAGTAACTTCATTGCAGTGTTAATGTAAGCCTTACTTGTGACTAATAAATAAACTTTACCTGATCAAACGCATCAGATCATATTTATTCCTGAATAGCTGCACCTGACTAACAAAATATGGAACGATAGCTGGTTTTGGATGATATTAAGGGCCCTTAATTAAAATGTTCTGATTACAATTAGAGAAGGAAACCTCATCACTAATTCATTTTTGTAACTAACATGCTTAGAATGGGCTGCGCACCACTCAGTGCATTTGTAAAGATTCACGATATTTCCAGAGGATATGTGGCGCAAGCCACAAGGGAGCTGGAATTCAACTTTCAAAAGAAACTAATAACAAGAGAAATTAAATTGAATGTTCAAAAGACGCCGGCTACAAAGGAAATTAAATGTTCAAAGGAAGCTATTAAATTCTGTGGGATTGTACCACTTTTATAGTCTGTCATTCCTTTCTGAGAATTTGTCATGTTTAGCAAGTGGGAACATCTCAAAATAAATGCAGCATTGCATTAGCGGTGGATTAGAGTGACATTAATCCTGCCATCGGTTTATATGTTGGTTAACAATGGGATGAACAGTGAGATAAGGAATCAGCGGAGATTACTGATCCCAGTTGATTTCAGAATGAGGACATTCATTTAGCTCTGCTAATAAATAGGCCAGTCAAAAGACAGAAGGAAAGTTGACGATTTTCACTTTAAAGGCGATATGGTCTCTGAATCTTGGCATTTTCATGAACCGAGACAGTTACCCAGATCGTGATGGCGGGGGCAACTCACTCAGGGTGGGAATTAAATGCCAGCCTTGTCAAAGATGCCTGCGTACCAAGATGTTTTAACATTTTCTTCCTAACTATAGTCCTGATTTTAAACCATGAGGACTAAGCAGCTCAAATCAAGTGTGGTGGAAGAGGTACCACAGTGCCATGCCTGTGACGAGGTGCAGGGAGCCGGTGTGAAGGTAAGTAGGGGAGGGGAGGGAATGTTGGAGTGTCACCAGATGGTCAGTTTGGTTATTGAGAAGCAGGCCCAGGTGGTGGTGGGGAGGATGGTAGCAGGGTGGAGGGGGTTGGTGTGGTGAGAGCGGTCTGGAAGTATCAGGTCCGTGAGGGGAGAGCACCTCCAGTCAGAATGGGGCTTCTGATGGAGCCCCAACATTCAATGTTCCCAAATTTCGAACCGACTGAGTTCAAGGGCAAGAGTTTTCATTGAATATATAACAAGGCCAGCCCCAGTGGTTGCTGATTCCAAACTGTGCAAGTACAACTGACTCAGCAGTCCTGTCCTCCAAGCACGGAACTAGAAAACCCATCCTTATAAGAAACTGCAATACCATATAGAGGCTTCCCAATTGGATAGAGTAAGAAGTCTCACAACATCAGGTTAAAGTCCAACAGGTTTTTGGAATCCCCACCTCCCACCACCACCCCCCTCACCCCCATCCCACCTTCCCGTCGGAAAATTGAGGCTGGGCTGGAAAAGGCCTGTAAGTGGTCATGAAGTGGCCACTTAAGGACCTTAATTGGGGAAAGGATAGTTCTCCTGTCTGAGATCCTGCCTGCCCTATTGTAAAATCACGTCGGGGTCAGGGATCAGGACAGAATCCCGTCCACGCAATGTCACATTCCAACACCACCCCCCCCCCACCCCGCCTCCCCACAACCCCCCGGGGCCCCCAATTCCCACTCCGCTCCTCCCCCAACCCGACCTCCTGCCTCAAAACTCCGCCAGAGCGAAGCTTAAAATGTAGGCCATGGGGCACAACGTTAGACTCCGGTTAGAATATTCTATGGCCTCGGTTGGCGTAAATGCCCTTATTTATATCACTTGTTCATAATGCCAGTATGTTTCGGTTTCGTTTCCTACTGATTCTGGCACAATAAACTCAAGTTTTGAATCACTGCAGTGATTTTAATGCTTCATCCTTCAGTGTTCGTGCTGCTGTAATGTGATATTTGGCACGTGAAAGACCTGAAACTGTCTCTGTCTGTCTTGATTCAAGGCCCATCATGAATTGCCCTTTTACTCTAGTGTCCTGATGTGCTGTGTCACTGGACTACCATAAAAGGATATTTTAACAAAATAAGGCGATGCATAAACTCTCTGATCTGACTGTGAGGGATGAGCACATGAGATTTACAAAGCCGGTGGGTATGAATGCAAACGCAATGGAGAATGCGGTGCCTTCTGATCTTATTATCTTCCAGGACTGACTAAAACCTCCCAGCACACTTTCAAAATCCTGTGAGGATCCCTGGTAATAGGAATGGAAAATTCAATGGCTGCAAAAACATTAAGCTCTTAATTCTGCTCATCAGCAATTTAAATATTGTACGGTGTTCATTTGTCAAGAATGAAAACACTTTAAAGGAGCTCCCTGCCTTGCTGTGCTGTGGATATGCATGGAAGTTATAAATGCTCAATGTATGGCACTTAACAGGTTCTGAAAGCAACCTTGAAGCGACTGCACGGTGGCACAGTGGTTAGCACTGCTGCCTCACAGCGCCAGGCACCTGGGTTCAATTCTCGGCTTGGGTCTCTGCCTGTGCGGAGTTTGCACATTCCCCCCATGTCTGCATGGGTTTCCTCAGGGTCCTCTGGTTTCCTCCCACAGTCCCAAAGACGTGCTGGTTATACGCATTGGCCATGCTAAATTCTCCCTCAGTGTACCCAGACAGGCGCCCGAGTATGGCGACTAGGGGATTTTCACAGTAACTTCATTGCAGTGTTAATGTGAGCCTACTTGTGACCCTAATAAATAAATTTGAACTGAAGCACTACAATAAACACTGGCAACCTCTCAGTGGGACTGGCAGCATCTGTGAAGAGAGACTGAACGTCGGTGATCTTGCATCAGAACAGCATTTTGTTCCTTTGAAAGAAAAAAAACTCTGTTGCAGCCCCATCCAAAATTAATGAGCGAGTTGTGGATTTTTGATTCCATCCTCAACAATGTAAACCAGACACCAGGCATGGATGAAATGTGGCACTGAGTAACCCCAGGTCTGCCACACATTGGCCATTATTCCATGTAAAACATTAACCCTCATTTGTTAACAAAGGAGAACAGTTAACCAGAGAGAGCGGAATTCTGTGTGGTTTTTCTATATTAGAAAAGTAACAGCTATCAGAGTTAACATGGCACTGGTACTTTGAACTCTCTTTACAGTGTTCTGAAATTTCAAGTTGGGGACTCAAGCTGTGAAGGAATGCTCTCTCAAGAGTATTGCTGGAAAAAAGGAGATACTGTTGAACAAAGAACAAAGAACAATACAGCACAGGAACAGGCCCTTCGGCCCTCCAAGCCCGCGCAGCTCCCTGGTCCCAACTAGACCATTGTTTTGTATCCCTCCATTCCCACTCCGTTCATGTGGCTATCTAGATAAGTCTTAAACGTTCCCAGTGTGTCTGCCTCCACCACCTTGCCCAGCAGCGCATTCCACCACCCTCTGTGTAAAATACGTCCTTCTGATATCCGTGTTAAACCTCCCCCCCCTTCACCTTGAACCTATGACCCCTTGTGAACATCACCACCGACCTGGGAAAAAGCTTCCCACCATTCACCCTATCTATGCCTTTCATAATTTTATACACCTCTATTAGGTCACCCCTCATCCTCCGTCTTTCCAGTGAAAACAACCCCAGTTTACCCAATCTCTCCTCATAACTAAGCCCTTTCATACCAGGCAACATCCTGGTAAACCTCCTCTGTACTCTCTCTAAAGCCTCCACATCCTTCTGGTAGTGTGGCAACCAGAACTGGGCGCAGTATTCCAAATGTGGCCGAACCAACGTTCTATACAACCGCAACATCAGACCCCAACTTTTATACTCTATGCCCCGTCCTATAAAGGCAAGCATGCCATATGCCTTATTCACTACCTTCTCCACCTGTGACGTCACCTTCAAGGATCTGTGGACTTGCACACCCAGGTCCCTCTGCGTATCTACACCCTTTATGGTTCTGCCATTTATCGTATAGCTCCCCCCTACGTTAGTTCTACCAAAATGCATCACTTCGCATTTATCAGGATTGAACTCCATCTGCCATTTCTTTGCCCAAATTTCCAGCCTATCTATATCCTTCTGTAGCCTCTGACAATGTTCCTCACTATCTGCAAGCTTGACAGCATCTGTGGGGCGAGAATAGGGCCAACGTTTCGAGTCTAGATGACCCTTCACCAGAGCTAAGAGCAAAGAAAATCAGCAAAGATTTATACTATGAGGGTGGGGGGGTGGGGGGGGGGGGGGGGCGTTGGAATGGGCCAAAGGGAATATAAATGAGGATACAGAAGGCTGAGAAGATGCTGAAAGTGTCCATTAAGTTATTAGAATGTGTGAATGGGAGAACAGAGGTACAGAGGGTTAAGGGACTGCCTGGGGATTATGGCAGTTCCCTGAAGGGGGGGAGTGAGGGGGTGGGGGGGGGCGGGGTTGGGGCGGGGGGGTGTCATCTAGACACGAAACATTGGCTCTATTCTCTCCCCTCAGATGCTGTCAGACCTGCTGGGATTCTCCAGCATTTTCTGTTTTTGTTTCAGGTTGCAGCATCTGCAGTATTTTGTTTTTATATACTGTTGAAAGTTACCGCCTTGTACTGATCAGGACCGATAAGCAAGAATGCCAATTGGAAAGGAAGCAACAATATATACTGCATGAGAAGAGAGTGCTGATTGGTTGGCAAGTTGACTCTGATTTGGTAGATGCATTGCCACGAAGAATGTACCAGGAAACAGTCAACTGACAAGCCCTTGAATTTAATCAAAACCAATCAGCTCTCTCTTCTCATGCGGTATAAATTGTTGCTCCCTTTACTTGTATTCTTGTGAAATGTCCTGATGAGTCAGAAAGCTCCAACAGCATGTCTGTTTTATTCAGCAATACTCAAGTTCTGTACCTCCAAACAACTAGCTGTTTCAAGGAGTCCTCCAAGTTCTCAAAACTGAAAACAATTCTGCAGTACTGTAACACGTAAAGAACTGGATTTGTCTGAGATCGCTGGAAAAACATCCATTTGGAACTTTGGCCTGTCTGCAGGTCCTATGGGCAGCTGAATGCAATGTCCTTGGAATAGCCTAATCTAGTATATCGAGTATGATTTGAATAAAGTTCCCACTCCTGACCAAGTCTCTGGTGTTGTGAAAGAAGGAAATGATAGTTGGTCATTTCAATTTAAAGGTGCCTACACCTGAAATAGCCAAGATAGCAGGTGGTTAAGAAGGGTGGATTGGCCATGCTAAATTGCCCCTTAGTGCCAGGGGGACTCGCTGGGGTAAATGCATGGTGTTATGGGATAGGGCCTGGGTGGGATTGTGGTCGGTGCAGACTCGATGGGTCAAATGGCCTCCTTCTGCACTGTCGGATTCTAAGATTCTATGATTCTATGAAGGGGATAGAGAGGAAGATCTAGCGTGACATCTGAAAACTGAAAAGCCATCTCAGAAAGAGAAGCACTATCCCAAGAGTCTGCAATGCCATGATCTTCAGAAGGTATAACATTGGCATGGCTAAGGGCAACAAGGCCAAGCTCCATTAGCACTCTGGGAAAAAAATCTCAGTTCCCAAGAAATCCTGAGCGCCACTGACTGTTCCATAATATCTGAATCACTGGGAAAAATGCTTTATATGTTTGTGAAAGGTCCATGAATGAAATGATAACCAGAGCTTGAAGACCAGGAAAGTCAAGCAACGTTTTAAAAGGTTTAAAAATAAAAATACTTTCAGAAGTATCAGCATTTTCTCCTGAGCAGAAAAGTAACAGACTTACTTGCTGAATAGTTCGAAAGAAGCTCAGATCAAGCTCCATGTGATTATAGTTGATAACATAGTGATTATAGTTGATAAAATAGTTCATTGACGGTAAACGAATTTGGGATACTCTGATGTATTGAAAGTTGCAAGTCTTTTTCTTTGAAATGTTTTACAACTGATTTGACTGGTCTCACATTGACTACAGGACATCCCACCTGTAGCTAGCTTTAAAAAAAATGATTCCATTCTTAAAGTTACAAAGCCAATGCTCAGAGTGGACCAGGCAAACCCAAATCCATTCCTCACTTGCTCCAAAAATCAAATTCAAAATCCAATTGAATCCAATTCAAGGTCCCCACAAGAGAGACAAACAAGATCCAAGCTGACAAGATAACGCATTGCGTCCCTTCTTGGGCTTGATCCAATGCTTGGTCTTAGCCAAAAAGCCTGGAACTAGCATGGAATGAAGTTACAATGCTGTAAAACGTTCAATGCCCCCTCATGTGCAGTCAAGGCCAATGAATGCATCTTCAAATGCCATTCCCATCAATTGCACCACCACCACCATTCCAAATTTTTCAATTCAATACACTGCCATCATTCCCCCATCAGCAAGCACTAGATATTGAAATTCAAACCTAACACTCATAAGCTCTGCCCCACCTTCACACACTTAGAAGTGCTGTAAGCGTCAGACTCACATCTCACATGTTCCTCACGCTGCCAGCTATGCAGCAATGATTGACACATCACCACAACACATCGCCATGCACTCACCGGTATTCTTCCCTCTTTCTTGTGGAACAGGAAGGCACAAGGCAACAGCAATGAATCAGGCACAGCTAGGTTTCCTTATCTTGTTGGAGGAGACAGTGCTCCACATTATTGACATGATTGTCACTGATGCTGATGCAGCTAACGTCAATGAAGCCATCTTGGAGATGGTGAGATGTTCCTTCTCGGATCCCACCTTAACCTCATCCTGCAATCTGGTGTGAAGCCGCGGATGGTCTTTCCGTATAGCCCCTCCCACTGCTCCGCCATAGCTTCTAGAAAGTTCAGTAAATACCCAAAGAACATTATGTCCCTCTGTTACCCTTTGCCAATGTCATGTTTGGCCTTTATTTTAAGTTTCTCTTCATTCCTTTTCTCTTCCATGTGTTTCTCCTCTTCGTTTACATCCATTTCTATTTCTGCCTCTGCCATTCCTGTGCTATAACGAGGCATTGTTTACTGGGAGGAAGTGTCAGAGCAGCTGGGCAGGGGGCAGTGGCGGAGCTGAGGTGGAGTTGTGCTTAGAGCCCCACACCATGGTGTTTCCTCCATGTCATGCATGC
Organism: Mustelus asterias; assembly: GCF_964213995.1. NCBI lineage: Eukaryota > Metazoa > Chordata > Chondrichthyes > Carcharhiniformes > Triakidae > Mustelus > Mustelus asterias. The sequence continues at coordinate 61,943,506 of NC_135818.1, read as the reverse complement.
GTCACCACCTGTTGAGCAGGAACCACTCCAGGAAGGGACATGGTCCAAGAGCATGTAGATTTAGGGATTGTTGGGGATAAAGATCACAGAGGTGGGATGGGTACAATGTGACCAGGAGGGTTCAGGATTACCACAAAGGTGGCTATAAATCATGGAGAGATTGGATGGGAGTCGTAGTTGCAGAGATGGAAGAGTGGTAGGGGAGCAGTCAGTGATGTAGGAGTCAGGCAGTGATCGTAGAGTTGGGGTGGATGTTTAACAGCTTTGCTTGTTAGGCCAGGGGAAAATCATTTTTTGCTCCCCCTGGCCCTCAAGTCGTGCCACAAGGCCCCTTTCACCTAGCAGGTAAGCCTAACCACCGGGGAACTGGAAGCACACAACATCCTTGAAAGGTTTCAACAACTAACCAGACTGCTGAGAGAGAGGATTGATCACCAGCCCCATGTTCCGCCCCTCTGAAAACCAGAAACAAGCAAGCTTGAGGTCGGTTGGGTTCCTGTTTTGGATGTTTAACATTTTAACTCCCAACCCAAGCCAAAACCCACATCTCTGAGATTACTTTCCATTATCTGCGCTGTTTTCTGCAAAGCAGGAATTTGGCCAGTGTGCTGAATATTTATTTCATGCACCTAACTCTGAGGTTATGGGGAATGCAGGAGAATGGGACTAGTTGGATTGCTCTTTCCAAGAGCTGGCATAAGCATAAAGGGCCAAATGGTCTCATTCTACACTATATGATTCTATGATTCTAATCATGTTCCCTGAAGGCTCCAGGGGGCAGCACGGTGTCACAGTGGTTAGCACTGCTGCCTCACAACGCCAGGGACCAGGGTTCAATTCCAGCCTCGGGTGACTGTGTGGAGTTTGCACATTCTCCCCGTGACTGCGTAGGTTTCCTCCAGGTGCTCCTGTTTCCTCCCACACTCCAAAAATGTGCAGGTTAGGTGGATTGGCCATGATAAATTGCCCCTTAGTGTCAGGGGATTAGAAGGATAAATATGCGGGGTTACGGGAATAAGGCCGGATTGTGATCGGTGCAGACTCGATGGGCCAAATGGCCTTCTTCTGCACTGTAGGATTCCATGATTCTCTGATAGGTATTATGTGAACTAGAAATGTCAACAACTGTCTCGCCGTTTTAAATTTGGGATATTATGGAATGTTTTAAATGAGGCACAGAAGAGACAAGATGGTGGACGGTATTTTGTGAGCTTTGGGATTGGACAGCTGCATCACAATGGGTTCTTCTGGTCCAATGACGTAGAACATCCAATGACGTTCAATGTTCCGATGTCTGCTGAGTTTTCCATCTGGGCCACCATTTTGAAGTTGCCCACGGGAAGAATAAATCTCACAAAAATTGTTTGAAATCTGTGTTTCAGATCTAAAATCATGTGGATTATTCATATAGATGAGTATTCTGTACTGATTGAAACTATGTTCAAACAAATGGAGAATGTCTACTGTACATGGGGGCATTCTTTATTATTCATTCTTCCATTTGTTTAGTTGTTGCTAGACAATGTACTGTATATATTTTATAAATATTTTAAAACCTCCAGCTCATTAGATCAAATCCTCAAGTGTTTAAATGTAGATTTCAGTCAGATTTGCCTCAGGGTAAAGCTTGGATAGAAATAAAACGTTGGAATGGAATTGAATGAGGCTTATTATGTATTCTGCCTCTGATCCAGTTACAATATGAAGACTTAGCATTAAAGACTTTCAATAGACAGTGCCTCCCTAAGTTGCAGCACTGCACGGTGCAGCAATCCTGCACCGTGCAACAACCCTGTACATTGGAGCAACCCTGCACCATTCGGCAACCCTACACCATGCAGCGACCTTGCACCGTGCAGCAACCCTGCACCATGCAGCAACCTTGCACCATGCAGCAACCTGTACCGTGCAACAACCCTGTACATTGGAGCAACCCTGCACCATGCAGCAACCTTGTACTATGCAACAACCCTGCACCATGCAGCAACCCTGCACCACGCAGCAACCTTGTACCATGCAACAACCCTGCACCATGCAGCAACCCTGCACCACGCAGCAACCTTGCATCATGCAACAACCCTGTACCATGCAGCAACCTTGCACCATGCAGCAACCCTGTACCGTGCAACAACCCTGTACCATGCAGCAACCCTGCACCATGCAGCAACCCCGCACCATTCAGCAACCTTGCACATTGGAGCAACCCTGCACCATGCAGTAACCCTTGTGCCATGCAGAAACTCTGGCACCATGCAGAAACCCTGCACCACGCAGCAACCTTGCATCATGCAACAACCCTGTACCATGCAGCAACCTTGCACCATGCAGCAACCCTGTACCGTGCAACAACCCTGTACCATGCAGCAACCCTGTACCATGCAGCAACCCTGCACCATGCAGCAACCCCGCACCATTCAGCAACCCCGCACCATTCAGCAACCTTGCACATTGGAGCAACCCTGCACCATGCAGTAACCCTTGTGCCATGCAGAAACTCTGGCACCATGCAGAAACCCTGAAATCAAGCTGAAATCCTGGCACCATGCAGCAGCCTTGATCCTTATCAAAGTGAGTACTGTAGAGTGTCAGCCTTAATAATCAGTTCTACACCTTCCTGATGGTACAACTGTTATTGCAGAGGCAATCTGTTCATTTTCATAACATTCCATAAATCGGCAGGGCTGTTGCCAGAAGGTAAATTCTGAATGCTGCTGAAATACTGAAGGTTAAGCAACAAAAGCAAACAGCAAGTCAGGTGTCACACTTGGCATAGTGGTAGCAGCCTCAGTGCAAAAATAAGAAAGTTGTTGGTTTTAATCCCACTCCTGCCATCATTTAGGCTTTATGTATTCAAAGGCTCCAGATGTCATTGGATATACAGCTCAGTATGAGAGATAGTACTGGACAAACATATTGCGAGGCTGATATATGGGAAACTTCTGCTAGGATATTGCCACCCCATGTATCTTAAGTCAGTGTCTCTGCCCCGCTCACTCTTCAGCACTTGTGATAGGAGCCTTATCTCAGGCAGTGTAATCCATCTCATTTGGGGGTGTCATGTGCGATTCCTGGGGCATCACCTCTCTTTTGGTCCACTGATTTTCATGCCAAATGTCACTCTTGTCACTATTCCTCTTCATGTGGTAATATTTCTACACATTATGCTTCTGGAGATTGAACATTTCCTCCTGATCCTCTCCTTCTATGCAGCAGAGCTTTGTCCTTTTGTGATCTCAATAGCCAGTCTACTGTTCTTTTTATGTAGCAATCCATTTCTCTTGATGTTCTGACTCAAGTTATCCATTAAAGAATTGTACAGCATGCCCCAGCCTCTGGCTGTATAAAAATATTGACATTGTGAAGAGAAGAGATAATTTGTCATTTATATTAATGATTTGGATGAGAATATAGGGGGCATGGTAGTAAGTTTGCAGATGACACCAAGATTGGTGGCATGGTGGACAGTGAAGAAGGTTATCTCCAATTACAGTGGGATCTTGATCGATTGGGCCAGTGGGATGACGAATGGCAGATAGAGTTTAATTTAGACAAATGCGAGGTAATGCATTTTGGTAGATTGAACCAGGGCAGGACTTACTCAGTTAATGGTAGGGTGTTGGGGAGAGTTACAGAACAAAGAGATCTAGGGGTACATGTTCATAGCTCCTTGAAAGTGGAGTCACAGGTGGACAGAGTGGTGTAGAAGGCATTCGGCATGCTTGGTTTCATAGCTCAGAACAATTGTACCATCAGGAAGGTGTAGAACTGATTATTAAGGCTGACACTCTACAGTTGGGACGTCTTGTTGAAGTTGTACAAGACATTGGTAAGGCCACACTTGGAATACTGTGTGCAATTCTGGTCACCCTATTATAGAAAGGATATTATTAAACTAGAAAGAGTGCAGAAGAGATTTACTAGGATGCTACCGGGACTTGATGGATTGAGTTATAAGGAGAGGCTGAATAGACTGGGACTTTTTTCTCTGGAGCGTAGGAGGCTGAGGGGTGACTTTACAGAGGTCTATAAAATAATGAGGGGCATAGACAAGGGAGATCGTCAATATCTTTTCCCAAAGGTAGGGGAGTCGAAAACTGGAGGGCATAGATTTAAGGTGAGAGGGTAGAGATACAAAAGTGTCCAGTGGGGCAATTTTTTCACACAGAGGGTGGTGAGTGTCTGGAGCAAGCTGCCAGAGGTAGTAGTAGAGGTGGGTTCAATTTTATCTTTTAAAAAGCATTTAGATAGTTACATGGGTACGATGGATATAGAGGGATATGGGCCAAATGTGGGCAATTGGGATTAGCTTCGGGGTTTTTTTTTTAAAAATAAGGGCGGCATGGACAAGTTGGGCCGAAGGGCCTGTTTCCATGCTGTAAACCTCTATGACTCTATGACTCTAAGAATGTGACTTTGCCGGGTCCTGAATATGGTAAGCGGCGTTAGATTGCGATGTTGTTTTATCCTCATCTTGAATCTTGATTTGATTTGATTTCTTATTGTCACATGTATTGATATACGGTGAAAAGTATTGTTTCTTGCGCGCTACACAGACAAAACGTACCATTCATAAAGTACATGGCCCAAAGATATGCGGGTTAGGTTGATTGGCCATGCTAAATTGCCCCTTAGCATCTCGTAGAGATTAGCAGGGTAAATATATGGGGATGGGGCCTGGGTGAGATTGTTGTTGGTCCAGACTCAATGGGCCAAATGACCTCCTTCTGCACTGCAGGGTTTCTTCTATAGGGGAGAAGAAAAGGAGTGGGTGCAGAATGTAGTGTTGCAGTCATAGATCGGATGTAAATAGGAATAAACTGTCTTTTGTCTGAACGTTTTATTCTTTTCCTGGTACCAGATTCATGCCTTGGCGAAACCGTTACCTCAGCAATTCGCTGTGGTCGAGCCTCGTCCATTTACTTAGACTTTTACCTGCACTGAGTCGAATCCCTTCACCTGCATACTCCATCATTTATTCTTCTATCAGGCATAAAAAAATAGATTAGCCCTTTCATTTGCAAGTGGCTTTTGCTGCCACAGTGTTCCTGCTGTTTGTAACAAATTTGATGAGTTGCAGATTAGTCCCTATCCTCTCGACTTAATGCTCAACTATTGCAAGGTTATCACTCGCCCGATTTTACCAAAATTTCGCGCCCGTTTTCGGGCATGCGCAGTTCGGTGCTCCGACAGATGCAAATGTGCTAGGCCCCGCCCACTGGACCCACGCCGAAAAAAGACGTATGGGGGCGCTGGAGCGCGGCTGCCGGGCGCGGGTCTGATTTACGACCGCACCCGGCACTTAGAGCCGATTTGGTAAACTCGGCCCCTGCGGCTCTTTCTATTCATTACTGAAATGATTCTTTCCCCCATTCCACTGTTTTCTAGGTGTGTGTGTGTGTATGCGTGTGTGTACATGTGTGTGTGTGCATGCATGCGTTGTGTGTGTGCGTGTATGTGTGCGTGCGTGCGTGCATATGTGTGTGTATGTGTGTGCATATGAGTCAGTGTGAATGAGTGAGTGAGTGAGTGAGCGAGTGAACATGCGTGTGTGTGTGTGTTTGTGATGCATGTTTGGCACTATTCATTTTCATTTGGATTGCTGCATATTTTCTGGCCTGGATTCTGATTCTTCAGGTTTTGTTTGGTAAATGTGGTTAGGCAAAATAACGCATAGCTCTGAGGCCATGACCGGAACTCTACCACCTCACTCGCCATGGAATCGGCGCAGGCGAGGGTCCGACATCAGAAATCTCTGTCGACTGCAGGCAGGAATTTCCCGTCTCACCCGAGCGAGTTTGTAAAATCCAGCCCCATGTCTAAAATGAGGACGTAAGAAATCAGAGCAGGAATAGACCACTCAGCCCTTCGAGCCTCTTCCATCATTCAGTACTATCATGGCTGAACTTCAACCACAACTTTTCCGCCCAATCCCTTAGATTCCCTAAAGAGTCCAAAGAATCGATCGATCTCGGCCTTCACTATGCCCAATGATTGGGTGGAGATTTTCACTAATTCACAAACCTTTGAGTGAAGGCATTTCTCCCCCTCCCAATCCTAAGTGTCCAAACCACTCTGCGACCATGAGCCCTGGATCTAGAATCTCCAGCCAGGAGAAACACCCTTTCAGCATCTAACATTTTTCAGCATCTAAATTAAGCAACAACCTCCAAGGTTATAATCACTGGATTATTATCTCAGAACCTTCATTGTTTCAATTAGTCACAAACTCTGGACAGTAAAAATACATTCTACGCAATCTCGCTTCTCAATCCAATAAAACCTCATTGCACCAGCAATACCCCTAACCCCAACTCCAGCCCCTCTAGGGCAAGAATCTTCGGGTATGAAGACAAAAACTGTACATCATACTCCAGCTGTGGTCTCACCAAAGCCCATGATAAATGCAGTAAGACCTTTTCATCATCGTATTTCAATCCCCTTGCAACAAAGACCAGTAATATAAACCATTTTCCTTGTGAATGATATGCCATACCTGCATGGTAACCTTTAGTGGTTTAATGTACAAGGACATCCAAATCTCTCTGAGCACCAACATTTAACAGCTTAATTACACCGTTAAAAAAATGTTATTTTTTGATTCATCTTACTGATCCTATTAGGGACCGTTAACGTTTAAAAAAAGAAAACCACATACCCAGTCCAAAGATGTGCGGGTTAGGTTGATTGGCCATGCTAAAAATTGCCCTTAGTGTCCTGAGATGTGTTGATTAGAGGGATTAGCGGGTAAATATGTAGGGATATGGGGGTAGGGCCTGGGTGGGATTGTGGTTGGTGCAGACTCGATGGGCCAAATGGCCTCTTTCTGTACTGTAGTGTTTCTATGATTCTATACCCAATAATTGACTGGCAGAACTATGCCACAATGTTCCACATTTTGTTTTAAAACAAAACTGAATTTCATTGTACATTGTAATAATTATTTTTTCGCCTGTTAAGGGAATATATTTATTTACAGGTAAAGGCAATACAGAGGTTTGCAGCCTCGTGGCTGCAGCCAGCTCCCGAGAAGGTTCTGGAACAGAAACCTGAGCTCACCAGAATGATCCCCTACCCTGCTCCCCGATTGGTTCTCCAGGTCATGTGACCCTTACTCTGCAGATAGATCCTTAAAGGGGCAATCGCCACATCCCTCCCCCTCTAGGTCCTTCTATACAAATGTCAATACTCAATTTACACAGTCCCAGATAATTAAACATTTGGCACATTAATTTAGTCAATTATAAATTAATTCTTTCAGGGGGTTTCCGAATCCTTGTGGAGCGGCTTAGCTCCTCTGCCTGGGGCTCTTCCACAGGATTGATGTCAGCCGATGTCACAGTGGCAGGCGCCTCTTCAGGCACAGGCAATCCTGTGCTATCTGTTTCCATGGAAACGTCTGTTGTGCGTGCCACAGGATACCCAGGTACTTCAGTGCTTGGATAGTCAACAACATTCCTAGATGGCAATGTCGTTGAGGCAGGTAAGGTGACCCAGAGGGCAGGAGTGTCAACCTCTGCAATTGTCCAAAAGGTTTGACATCCTTTCAGCTTGTTTGGATGAAAGTGGGGGCTGAAGGGTAGATGGGCCGACTGACCATGGCGCTGTGGTATTGGACACCATTACAAAGTGGGGAGCCACATGAGAATGTAATGGTCGTAGGCAACAGTATAGTGAGGGGGATTGGCACTGTTCTCCGTAGCAATGAGCAAGAGTCCAGACAGCTGTGTTGCCTGCCCAGTGCCAGGGTTCAGGACATCTGCTCCAGGCTGGAGAGGAACTTGCATTGGGAGGGGAGCATCCCGTTGTTGTGGTCTACATCGATACCAACAACATAGGTAGAGCGAGAAAAGAGGTTCTGCGTAGAGGGTTTGAAGAGCTGGGTGCTAAATTAAGCAACAACCTCTAAGATTATAACCTTTGGATAACCTTCGGACTGGAAACCGGTTACCAGCAGAGTGCCACAGGGATCAGTGCTTGGTCCTCTGCTATTTGTAATTTTTATAAATGACTTGGAGGAGGGGGCTGAAGGGTGGATCAGTAAATTTGCTGATGACACCAAGATTGGTGGAGTAGTGGATGAGGTGGAGAGCTGTTGTAGGCTGCAAAGAGATATAGATAGGATGCAGAGCTAGGCTGAAAAATGGCAAATGGAGTTTAACCCTGACAAATGTGAGGTGATTCATTTTGGTAGGACAAATTTAAATGTGGATTACAGGGTCAAAGGTAGGGTTCTGAAGAATGTGGAGGAACAGAGAGATCTTGGGGTTCATATCCATAGATCTCTGAAGGTTGCCACTCAAGTGGATAGAGCCGTGAAGAAGGCCTGTAGTGTTGCCGTTCATTAACAGGGGGTTTGAGTTTAAGAGCCGTGGGGTTATGCTGCAACTGTACAGGACCTTGGTGAGACCACATTTGGAATATTGTGTGCTGTTCTGGTCACCTCACTACAAGAAGGATGTGGAGACACTGGAAAGAGTGCAAAGGAGATTTACCAGGATGCTGCCTGGTTTGGAGGGTAGGTCTTATGAGGAAAGGTTGAGGGAACTTGGGCTTTTCTCTTTGGAGCGGAGGAGATTGAGAGGAGACTTGACAGAGGTTTATAAGATGATGAGGGGGATAGATAGAGTGAACGTTCAAAGACTATTTCCTCGGGTGAATGGAGCGGTAACTAGGGGGCATAACTATAGAGTTCATGGTGGGAGATATAGGAAGGATGTCCGAGGTAGGTTTTTTACTCAGAGAGTGGTTGGGGTGTGGAATGGACTGCCTGCAGGGATAGTGGAGTCAGAAACTTTAGGAACATTTAAGAAGCTATTGGATAGGCACATGGAGTACTTCGGGATGATAGGGAGGAAATAGCTTGATCTGGGTTTCAGACAAAGCTCGGCACAACATCGTGGGCCGAAGGGCCTGTTCTGTGCTGTACTGTTCTATGTTCTATGTTCTATTATCTCAGCCACGTGCAAATTGGCAAAGGGAATATAAAATGGAAGAGATGAATGCTTGTTTCAAAAACTGGTGTGGGAGAAGAAGGTTTCGGATCATGGGGCACCAGCATCAGTACTGGGGAAAGTGGGTGCTGCACCATTGGGCCTACATCGGAACCATTTGGGGATCGCCATGCTGGAACCAGTGATCTTGCAAACTGCATAACTAGGGAAGTAGAGAGGGCTCTAAACTAAATAGAGGGGGAGATGGTTCTGGAGAGGGGATATGTCGGCTTACCAAGCAAAAGGATATGGCAGCATTGCAAGACAGCTATTTAAATGATGATACCCAGAGTGTGACAGGCAGGAACAGAGTGTACAAACATCCACTCAAGTGGATAGAGCTGTGAAGAAGGCCTATAGTGCTTTTATTAACAGGGAGTTGGAGTTTAAGAGCCGTGGGGTTATGCTGCAACTGTACAGGACCACATTTGGAATATTGTGTGCAGTTCTGGTCACCTCACTATAAGAAGGATGTGGAAGCGCTGGAAAGAGTGCAGAGGAGATTTACCAGGATGCTGCCTGGTTTGGAGGGTAGGTCTTATGAGGAAAGGTTGAGGGAGCTAAGGCTGTTCTCTCTGGAGCGGAGGAGGCTGAGGGGAGACTTAATAGAGGTTTATAAAATGATGAAGGGGATAGATAGAGTGAACGTTCAAAGACTATTTCCTCGGGTGGATGGAGCTATTACAAGGGGGCATAACTATAGGGTTCATGGTGGGAGATATAGGAAGGATATCAGAGGTAGGTTCTTTACGCAGAGAGTGGTTGGGGTGTGGAATGGACTGCCTGCAGTGATAGTGGAGTCAGACACTTTAGGAACATTTAAGCGGTTATTGGATAGGCACATGGAGCACACCGGGATGGTAGGGAGTGGGATAGCTTGATCTTGGTTTCAGATAAAGCTCGGCACAACATCGTGGGCCGAAGGGCCTGTTCTGTGCTGTACTGTTCTATGTTCTATAACAAAAAGCAGCAAATAGGGTCAAAGGGGGGAAAGTACGGTAAAAAGGAAACTTTAACGGCTGTTTGCTTAAATGTACGTAGTATTCAGCACGAAATAAATAAGTTAATGGCACAAATTGAGGTTAATGGGTATGATCTTACAGCCACCACTGAAACGCGGTTACAAGATCAAAACTGGGAGCTAAATATTCAGGGATAAGTGACCTTTCATAACAGCAGGCAGGAAAGGAAGAGTGGTGGGGTTGCTTTGTTAGTTTGTGATGGAATAAATACGAAAGCAAGAAATGATCTTGGATTGGAAAATGTAGAATCAATACTGGCGGAGGCAAGAAATGAGAAGGGGAAGAAGACACTTGTGGACGAGCCTCCGACCTGTTCTTGCCAGGACAGCATTTATATGGTTAGTTCAATTCAGTTTCTGTTCGATGGTAACCCCCAGAATGTTGATAGTGAGGCATTCACCAATGGAAATCCCATTGAAAGTCATGGGAAGATGGTTAGAATGTCTCTTGTTGGAGATCATTGTTACCTGGCACTTCTGTGATGTGAATGTTACTTGCCACTTATCAGCCCAAGCTTGAATGTTGAAGACTGCCTATAAACATGGACCGCTTCAGCATCTGAAGAGTCATAAATGGTGCTGAACATTGTGCAATCATCAGGAAATATAAACTTATGAAGATCATTGATGAAGCACCTGAAGACAGTTGGTCCTAGGACACTACCCTGAAGAACTGCAGCAGTGGCCTGGAACTGAGATGAATGATCTCCAACAATCACAACAAATCAGCCTTTGTGCGAGGTATGACTCCAACAGTTGAGAGTGTTCCCCTTGTTGGAGTGAAATAAAACGAGTCAAGCCTTGGAGACCATGTTGGACTTCAAGAAAGGTTTTTCCTCCACATGCATGAGAGAGAGCTGAACTCAGGCCTGAAATCCCAGGTTGCCTGTGAGTTCTCTCTGCCCATCGTAGATTTGTACAGGTTATTATACTTTTTCAAAGTGCAAATGTTTATATTAGCATATTAATTCCTCGAGTTGGATACAAGATGGCTCTTCTAATCTCATTATGCAAACTACATTGTTCCTTATATCCCTGTTAATCATTTTTCTGGACAGTTCCGTTTACCCGACTATAATGTCAAAGCGTTGTATTTCTCCAACCGATTTACAACGATGTGTTAATCGTTCCCCCCCCCCCCCCTCTGCTAGGTGATCATGTTTTACAGAAGACTATGATCTCCCTAGACTGTATGGAGCCTGTCTGTCTTAATGCCGTTCTCCCATTGTTGTGATAATTGGGAAAGATCTCCTGCACATTAGAAGTTGATAGCATGCATTAATCGTTATCTGTCGGCAGAGCAAGCCTCTAGCTGGCTGCGTGAGGCCTGGCTGGTGAGGCCTGGCTCTCTGGGCTTGCTCTATGTAACCCTGCATGTATTACACTGAAATCAAGCAACATATGAACGGACTTAGCAATTAAAATATAGAAGACACCTGATATTGCCCTGCAACACACCTGATTCCAACTGACTTCACTGTTGCTTGCGCTTGATGTCAGGGACATCACTTCTTGAGTGCAGCACTCTTTTTCAGTTTTGGACCAAGTCTGTAAATCAGGAGCTGAGTAGTCCTGGCAGATCCCAAACCGAGCATCAGTGAACAGGTTATTACTATGTAAGTGCCACTTGATAGCACAATGGACAACACCACCATCATTTTGTTGGTGAGCATAAGTGGAATGATGACGATGCAATTGATTGGGTTGGATTTGTCCTGCTTTATGCGGACAGGACATACCGAGACAATTTTTCACATTGCTGGGTAGATGCCAGTTCTGAAGCTGTGCTAAACAACTTGACTAGGGGCACAATGAGGTCTGGAGCGCAGGATTTCAGCGCTACTTCCAGATTGTTGTCAGGACCCATAGCCCAGGACTTCACAAGCTGCGGACTGTGACCCTCAGAGTGGTTGCGAATTGTGATTTTGGGGTCGCGAGCTCCGAGGCAGCAATAGTTGCCGAGTTCGGACGAGGTGCTAACAGCTACAAGGTCCCTTTTCAATGCGAGCATTTTCCCAATGATGGGAGCGGCCCAATCTTTGAGATCTGATTTCTGCTCAATTTAAAGCCTGTGAAAAGGCAGGTGATTTTGTTTAAAAAATCCAGCAGTTTAAACCCCACCCTGACCATCACACCTTTCCCCCTCAATCCCTACTCTCATAGATCGATCCCCCTCCGCCCCCGCTCTCACACCTCTCCCCATCCACTCCCCAGACCCACTCTCACAGCTCTCCCCACCCCCCACCGCAGACCCACTCTCACAACTCTCCCCACTGCCACTCTCACAGCTCTCCCCACCCCCGAGATCCACTCCCACAACTCTCCCCACCCCCCACTCTCACAGCTCTCCCCTCATTCATATGGTGGATAGTGTTTGGAATCATTGAATCCCTACAGTGCAGAAGGAGGCCACTGAGCCCATTGAGTTAGCACTGGCTCTCTGACAGAGCATCTTACCCGGGCCCAGCCTTGCCCTATCCCCGTAACCCCACACATGTATCCCGCTAATCCACCTAACCTACACATGTGTGGACACTAAGGGGCAATTTAGTATGGTCAACCTACCTAGCCTACGCATCTTTACACTGTGGAGGAAACTTGAACACCCGGAGGAAACCCACGCAGACACGGGGAGAACATGCAAACTCCACACACACAGTCACCCAAGGCCAGAATTGAACCTGAGTTTCTGGTGCTGTGAGGCAGCGGTGCTAACCACTGTGCAACCATGCCGTCCCGTGCCTGCTGTGTCCCCCAAAACCTGTGAACCGTGAGGGTGTATCCCTTGTCACCAGGCTGTAGCACTGTTTGCTGGACTGCTGTGAGACCCTGCAAGCCCCTTTGAGTACTGGGATCTGCACTGTGAATGGCAGCAATCTGAGCTGGTAAGGCAGCAAGCTGGGTAAGCACCCAATGCTCCCAAAGGAAACTCATGCAGACACGGGGAGAATGTGCAAACTCCACACAGACGTTCACCCAAGGCTGGAATTGAACTCAGCTCCCTGGTGCTGTGAGGCAGCAGTGATAACGACTGCGCCACCGTGCCACCAGCTAAAGTCCATTTGTTTATCCCAATTTTAAGATGGAATGTTGATCCTTAGAAGCCTCTCGGTGAAATGAGTTCCACATTTACAGTGGAAAGTATGCAACTTGGCTAGTTCAAACGCTTTCGGAAAATACTCCTTCGTATTCAGGTCTCCTGTAAGCTGATGTGAACTCTGTCTGATAAATATTGCAGAATCCAGTGCAGATTGAAAATCTGGAGTCATGTTCCACCACCACTGGTACTGGGCACAGTGGTTAGCACTGCAACCTCACAGCTCCAGGGACCCAGGTTCGATTTCTGGCTTGAGTCACTGTCTGTGCAGAGCCTGGATATTCTCCCTGTGTGTTTCCTCCGGGTGCTCCGGTTTCCTGCCACAGTCTGAAAGATGTGCTGGTTAGGTGCATTGGTCATGCTAAATTCACATTTTTAGCTTGGCTTCTTAACTGAAGCTCTTTTGTGGCTTCGATGTGGATGCAAAGAGTCAGGTTACATGTAAAATGTCCAATTTTTATGTCTGAACCCTGCCCTCCTCCCTTCCCCCACTCCCTCTCCCTCCCCTCACTCCCTCCCCCACTTCTTCCCCCCACTCTTCCACACCCTCCCCCTCCCACTCCTCATATCCCTCCCTCCCTTACCTCCTTGTTTGGAGACAACAGAACTGCTGTGTCAACGTATAAATATATTTTATTGCTTGTTGTGTTAAAGAGAAAAATATACTTGGTAAACAATTTGAAAAGACGAGGCAATTAAACAAAATGTCACAGGGCAGCTGCTAAACTAAAATGTTTAGTTAAATGTTAACATGGTATCAAAGTTTTGTATTTGTAGCATTATTTTTGTTAATCAATGTTTTCCATTAAACTTTACAAAGTTCTACAAGTGCTTTATTGAAACAAAACAAAGCATGAAACGTGAAATTATACAATGCTTTATTTAAACATCAAAACAGAACAGCTAAATGTGAGAATTATAATTGAAGTAAGCAAGACAGAAGAACGCTAATGACAAACACATTTAGATTTTCCACGGCCCAAAATGTGAGCTCTCCTTTTCTCAGCCTCATGCAATAAGGTCTCCAAATCATGGTGCGAGAAGCTCTGACCTCTCCTTCCCAATTACATTTTCAGTTTCCATATTCTAAATTAAAACATACAAACACTTTTTTGATTTGATTTATTATTGTCACATATATTAGCATACAGTGAAAAGTATTGTTTCTTGCGCGCGATACAGACAAAGCATACCGTTCATAGAGAAGAAAACAAGAGAGTGCAGAATGTGGTGTTACAGTCATAGTTAGGGTGTAGAAAAAGATCAACTTACTGAGAGGTAGGTCCATTCAAACGTCTGACGGCAGCAGGGAAGAAGCTGTTCTTGAATCGGTTGGTACGTGACCTCAGACTTCTGTATCTTTTTCCTGACCAAAGAAGGTAGAAGAGAGTATGTTCGGGTGCGTGGGGTCCTGAATTATGCTGGCTGCTTTGCCGAGGCAGCAGTAAGTGCAGACAGAGTCAATGGACAGGAAGTTGATTTGCATGATGGATTGGGCTACATTCACGACCTTTTGTAGTTTCTTGTGGTCTTGGACAGAGCAGGAGCCATACCAAGCTCTGGTACAACCAGGAAGAATGCTTTCTATGGTGCATCTGTAAAAGTTGGTGAGAGCCGTAGCTGACATGCCAAATTTCCTTTGTCTTCTGAGAAAGTAGAGGCATTGGTGGGCTTTCTTAACTGTAGTGTCGGGATGGGGGGACCAGAACAGGTTGTTGGTGATCTGGACACCTAAAAACTTGAAGCTTTCAACCATTTCTGCATCGTCCCCGTTGATGTAGACAGGGGCATGTTCTCCTTTACGCTTCGTGAAGTCGATGACAATCTCCTTCGTTTTGTTGAGATTGAGAGCACCAATTCACCAGATTCTCTATCTCAGATTCTCTATAAGCATGCCACACATAAAGTTATATAATATAATGCAGATTGATATAGTTGTTTCACAAATTTAGAGAAAATAACAAAACCTATGTGCATTTATACATTAAATAATACTCATGTTCAATCATTAAAAAATAAAAATTACATTTTTAATGAGCCAATAACAATAGGGTTAAATACTTAAAATGAATAGCAAAAAAAATTAAAATGCTTTAACATACCTTTTATAATAGCAGGGAAACCCTTCTCTGTTTTCATTGCAAAACTGCTATTTTCATGCTGGACCTCATTAGGGCGTTCCCAGTCTGGGTGTGGTTAGGGTCCTCCTCTGTTGTGCTGGGGCCTGCAGAGATGGCTTCGCTGAAGGTTGCTGCTTCCATCAGGAGTTTGGGCGCTAATTTTAAGCTCAGGTAAGTGCACAAAAAAGTTATTTTATTTCTGGTGGCATGGCTTTCCACCGTTGATCAGAAGTTATGTGCCAGTGTCTTGCCAAATCATTTCAGAGCACATTTAAGAGCAAACCACACATTGCTGTGGCTCTGGAGTCACATCTAAGCCAGACCAGGTAAGGATGGCAGATTTCCTTCTCTAAAGGGCATTGGTGAACCAGATGGATTTCTATGATGGCGTCATTGTTCCTATTACTGGGACTGGCTTTTTTTTTAAGTCAAGATTTCCAGATGCCTGCAGTACTGATGACGACAGTGTCATGAATGCAGTGGCGGGTTGTACTTTTCTCATGGTATGATTACAGCATCGAATATTGCAGTTTGAATGAGAATGCTAATTGGGGAGGCAATGGTGTAATGGTATTGTCACTGAACTAGTAATCCAGAGACCCAGGATTATGCTCCAGGGAACCAGATTCGAATAATATTATTGCAGAGAGTGAAATTTTAATTAAGGAAAACCTGGAATTAAAAGCCTAATGATGACCATGAAACCATTGTTGATTGTTGTAAAATCCCATCTGATTCATTAATGGTCCTTTAGGGAAAGAAATCTGCCGTCCTTACCTGTTCTGGCCTACATGTGACCACTGTCCCACCACAATGTAGTTGATTCTTAAATGGCCCTCTGAAATCAGGCAACACAGTTCAGGGCAATTACGGATGGGCAACAAATATTGACCCAGTCAGTGATGCCCACATTCCATGAACAGGAAAGGAGGGAATGCAGAATGTCGTGTTACAGTCATAGCTAGGGTGTAGAGAAAGATCAACTTAATATATGGTAGGTCCATTCAAAAGTCTGATGGCAGCAGGGAAGAAGCTGTTCTTGAGTTGGTTGGTACATGATTTCAGACTTTTGCATCTTTTTCCCAATGGAAGAAGATGGAAGAGAGAATGTCCAGGGTGCGTGAAGTCCTTAATTACACTGGCTGCTTTTCTCAGGCAGTGGGAAGTGTTGACAGTGTCAATGGATGGGAGGCTGGTTTGCGTGATGGATTGTGCTTCGTTCACAACCCTTTATAGTTTCTTGCGGTCTTGGTCAGAGCAGGAGCCATACCAAGCTGTGATACATCAGGGAAGGATGCTTTCTGTGGTGCATGTGTAAAAATTGGTAGCGGACATGCCGAATTTCCTTAGCCTCCTGAGAAAGTAGAGGCGTTGTTGGGCTTTCTTAGCTATAGCGTCAACGTGGAGGTACCAGGACAGGTTGTTAATGAACTGAGAGAAAGTTGAGCACAGGAAATGGAACAAAATCACAAATTCACTTGATCTTGAGCTCGAGCCAAAGTTTGAACCATTTTAGACTTCGGTATCTGAAGTATCAATATCTTACTCAGTAGTAAAAAACAGTTCAGATTCTTACTTCCCAGTTTTACCGGTGTTCCATCTAGAGTTTGCAGAACCGGTTCAGACCAGCATTCTTATTTCCCAGGTTTGACTGTCACCCCATTTCGGTATACAAGCCCAGTTTGGACCATATTCTTATTACCTAGTTGTTATTGTTTTTTTCAGAAAAAGGATTCACTTTGAGTACGGAACCAAAACCAAGCAGTCCAAAATCTGACTCTATACCAAAATCTGTAGAGAGATCGAGAAGGTTTGTTGAACCCATTGCTAAACTGAATATGGAGTTTAAGTTCAAAAAGGGAAAAAACAAATTAGCTAAAAGTCTAAATCAACATTACTAAACTTCTCGTGCACTTTCAAACACGAGGGGATTATTTCATATGCAATTCATAGCCTTTCGAAAAGGAAAAAATTCAAAAATCCTTCACTGGTAAAAGAGGCAAGTGGTTTCACATATTCATAATGCGACATGACATTAGAGCAGGCACAGAATGCAATGGTACGTCGATGTAATAAAGAAATTGTGATAAAAGCAGATTATTGCGAACGCTGAAATCTGAAACCAAAAGAGAAAATGCTGGAAAATCTCAGCAGGTCTGGCAGCATCTGTAAGGAGAGAAAAGAGCTGACGTTTCGAGTCCAGATGACCCTTTGTCAAAGCTAAAAGGCATAGAAAGTGGGAGATATTTATACTGCAGGGTGAGGGAATGAAAGATGAGTCATAGCCACAAAAACAAGGGGAAAGGCTGCTAATGGCAGTCCATAGAGAGAATAAAAGGTGTGGATGGCCAAATGGCAGAGAAGCTAAAATCAGAGGGTAAGCTGTGACAGATGTGGGGGAAGGGGGGAAATGAGTGGGAGAGAGATAAAATGGAGAAAAAGGAGAAGCAAAGGGGGAGAAAAGGTAAGCAAAGGGGAGCTAAAATAGATAAAAGATGTGAATTGGGCACCTTGGTGTCTGTTTTGTTCATGCCTGCTGATATGTGACAGTCTTGTCCCGAAACTTTGCATCGATTCAATATTCCCTGTCGGAGAAGCTTCACAGCTGAGTAACAGAGAAAAATGCTTCATTGGTGCAGAAGTGGGTGCTCCAGAGATTTCGATTACAGCATCATAAAGTAATGCATTAAGATAATTACTCGGTGTCTATTCTATATAAAGACATAAAAACATGTGATGGTGACACTGCCTGTCAGAATGGAAGCATTTTATTCCCCAGCGCTGACATTCCCACTTTGATGGCAACTCACCTCCCCTGTCAAAAAATAAATCCGTTTCGATAATAAAGGCTTCACGATTGTAGCGAATATATAGCTGGATTCTCCCCGTGCCAGTGTTGTTTTGGCAGTGTGAAGTATCTATCAGCCCTTCTGACCCCACCATTGCAGTGACTCATTTTCCTGGATGAGCCTGCATTTGCTTACGTGGGCTAGAATGTTGCCAAGGTGGCCCGAATGGCTTGGGCCCCATTGCTGCGGTTTTGGGGGATTCAGCAGACCCGTCCGTCGGCCCCCCAACCCAACTTAACTGGAGGCCCCAGTGCAAATTCAACCCTATAAATATTTCATCATTGGATGACAGTATATCCGCCCACCTAATGTTTTGATTTCTTTTGTTTCTCTCGGCAGCAAGTGTAGGAGTTTGACCTGTTAATTGTTTGGTATCATAGTCAAAAACTGTTAGCGATTTAAACAGATCCCTGCAGAGAAGTGAGTGTTTCCAGCATTTGCTGTTTTTATTTTAGAAATGAGGAGGACTTGGGCATGCTGCAAATGT
Source organism: Mustelus asterias (assembly GCF_964213995.1). NCBI lineage: Eukaryota > Metazoa > Chordata > Chondrichthyes > Carcharhiniformes > Triakidae > Mustelus > Mustelus asterias. The sequence continues at coordinate 61,924,942 of NC_135818.1, read as the reverse complement.
AAACTCTTTGCTGTGCTTCTCTCACTCAGTCTCCTCATTTTAAATGTCATTTGAAATCATAGAATCCCTACAGTACAGAAGGAGGCCATTCGGCCCATCGAGTCTGCACCGGCAACAATTCCACCCAGGCCCTATCCCCGTAACCCCACATACTTACCCCGCTAATCCCTCTAACCTACACATCCTGGGACACTAAGGGGCAATCTTTTAGCATGGCCAATCAACCTAACCCGCACATCTTTAGACTGAGAGAGGAAACCGGAGCACCCGGAGGAAACCCACGCAGACACGGGGAGAATGTGCAAATTCCACATAGACAGTGACCCAAGCCGGCAATCGAACCCAGGTCCCTGGAGCTGTGAGGCAGCAGTGCTAACCACTGTGACACCCCTTTGAATTTGAATGGATATTGCAGCCACGCCCGATTGTAATGCTGTGTTCGGGAACAGACTTTAAAATATTAACAAAATGCTGCCAAGTTAAGGGCACACTCCAGTGACATTTTAACACTCAAATGAAGAGACAGCTGGCTGACACTGGAATTCTGCTGCAATTATAATATTCTGCCTCTTCACCAGGGCCGGTGCCAAAGATGTATGAACATGCTAGAAGCAGGAAGAGGCCATTTGGCCCCTTGAGCCTCCTCTGTCATCCAATAATACCATAGCTGACCTGATTGTGGCATCAACACCATTTTCCTGCTTGTTCCCTCCCACCTCCCATACCCTTTGACCCCCTTGTTTGTTTCTTCAGAAGGAACTCTTCAAATGCAGACAATAAAAATGTAACAAAACATACTCCAACTTACAAATCAAAAAAAGGGTTTAATAAAGAAACTTCATTACTCCAAACGTGGGGCCTCTCCCTGGGCCACTCCAAGCTCAGCACAATTCCCAACAGGTTCTTATGTATAGTGAGTCCACTGGTCAGCTGACCATCACATCATTCTGTAATTGGTCCCATGGTTTACTGGGTCAGCTGACTCTTAAAGCTTGTTACCATTGGTCACATGACATCCGATACAAAGTTGTCACCAGTTACATTCTAACATTGTTAGTTAAGAAACTACCTACCTTTGTCTGGAAAGTATTCAATGTCCCTGCCTCTACTGCTCTCTGCGGAGAGAGAATGCCACAGACTCACGCCACTGAGGGAAAAGATTTTTTCCTCATCTCCATCATGCGCCCCCAGCGCATTTTCCAGGGTTCCTCCTGGGAATGACTTACCCCCACAACCCCCAAGGAAACAAAAGATCTGGGCCAATGTCACTGATGTTAAACCTCAAGTATCGTAGAATTGCACAGAATTGAGGTCTACCTCATCTTGTTGCAATGCCACTGCGATACAGTTTTCCAAGGATAAAAAATAAACAGCATGGTGCAGAACCTCCGTTCCCTAGGGGAGTCATACCCCAGGAAGTTCCCCAGAAGCTGTGCTGGGGACCCCCTTGGTGACCCGATATAAAGACTGCACGGTAACTGCCTGGGAAGTTTAAACTTCCGTTGGGCAATCAGTCTGCATTGGGAACCATCCAGTGCTCCATTTTAAATCAGAGACTTTGGATGATTTTGACTCACTTAGCAGAATAGTTACTCAGAAGAGGTTAAAAGGATTAAAATCACTTCTAACTCTTTGGTAACTATAGTACCTGACACCCCATGAACTCCCAACTCTCCCCAACCCCCCCAAATTCCCAAGTACCCATCCAAGTTGCTGATTATGCCACCACCTCCCGATTATCTTCCCAATCCCCCCCCCAACTACACCCCAACTACCTCCCAACTAACACCCACCGCGGACTTCCTTCCGTGACTACTCACCTGACCTCTAGATTATCCCCCACCTCCAACTACTCTCCCAACTACCACCCAGACCTCCCAATTCCCCTCCAACTCCCTGATACCCCCGCACCTCCAAATACTTTCCTGATCTCCCGACTATCCTCCTGAACTCTCAACTACCCTCCTGAATTTTCAACTGTCCTCATGATTTCCCAACTACCCTGCTAACCACCTGATTACCCCCACCTTCAACTACCCTCCCACACTCCCAACTACCCTCCTGAATTTTCAACTGTCCTCATGAGTTCCCAACTACCCTGCTAACCACCTGATTACCCTCACCTTCAACTACCCTCCCACACTCCCAACTACCCTCCTGAATTCTTAACTACCCTCCTGAACTCTCAACTATCCTCCCGACCCCCTGACCACCCCCACCCCAACTACCCTCCCACAATCCTGACTATCCTCCTGATCTGACTAACCCCCCACCCAAAACTAGCCTCTCAACCCGCTGACTACCACCCAACCTCTCCAACTTGACCCTCTTGACCCAACTACCCCTGAACTACTTTGCCAACTACCCTCCTAACCCCTGACGACCCATCCACCCAACTACTGTCCCAACACCTAATTATCCCCAACTCCCAAATACACTCTGACCACCTCCACCGACCACCGCCACGCCCCCCGTACCCCTGCCCACTACCTTCCCAATACCCCAACTAGCCTTTCCTCTGACTGACCATTCAACCCCAACCAACCTATCATACACTACGAACCCATCATGCCTACTACCCTCCCCCATTCTATCCACTTACCTTGCACACCTACCTTCTTCCTGGCTTCTCAATGTGACTGGGATCTTAAAGGCACCTGCTTCACAGCAGCCAGTGCCGGACAAAGGGTGCGTGTCAACACTTCCCCCGAGACTGCTCCATTTGACTGAGAGAAGTCCTGAGCTTGTGCATTGCACTATTCTCACCCGGGCTGAACCAGAAGTTTGGGGATAAAATGTGTAGCTCCATTCCAGTGTAGATAAGATGGATCAGAGCCACAATCTGACTGTCGTTGCCATTCCTCAGATGCTGTGGCTCCATATTCTATTGCTTAGAGCTAGAAAACAGAGCTACACACCTGTGTCATGAATGCAGATCAACGAGTTCAAGAAATCATAGAATCACAGAATCCAAAGAGTGCAGAAGGAGGTCATTTGTCTGATCGAGTCTGCACTGACCAGAATCCCACCCAGGCCCTATCCCCATAACCCCACGTGTTTACCCCGCGAACCCCCCTGACACTAAGGGGCAATTTAGCATGGTCAATCAACCTAACCTTTGGAGTGTGGGAAGAAACCGGAGCACCCGGGGGAAACCCACGCGGACACGGGGAGAACGTGCAAACGCCACACAAACAGTGACCCAAGGCCGGAATTAAATCTGTGTCCCTGGTGCTGCGAGAGTAGATGGAAGGTCAGCGAACCACTGTGCCACCGTGCTGCCCTCTCACTTAAGGGCCTCATTCCACATGCCCATCGGAAACCCCCTCCCCACCCGACAGTTTTCCTTCCACGCATCCATCTTCTCCTCCTCATGTCACTTTGCCAGGGCCTACCAGCCGGTAAGATCCCGGATTTACCTGAGACATCCATGGTTTCAATTCCCCCAGGCCTCCTGCTGTACCATCGCTCCTCTGCTTGTCCAGCATCTCAATGTGGAGGGGCATCCTCCTGGAGAGGAGCAGAAATCTCACCTCACAATAACTAAAGGCCCGGCAAACTAAAAACTAAAGCGGGGCATGTCAAGCAGGTGGAGATTTACACTGGGTGCGGGAAGCCTGCCCTCAACACATAATCCAGTCCACATTTTATATTTATGTGGATGGGTGTCACGGTAGCACAGTGGTTAGCTACCTCACAGCGCCAGGGACAGGGCTTCAACTCCAGCCTCAGGTAACTGTCTGTGTGGAGTTTGTACTTTCTTCCCATTTCTCCGTGAATTTCCACCCAGTGCTCCAGTTTCCTCCCATAGACAAAAGATGAGCAGGTTGGGCCTTGGTACATTGCTCTTTAAGTGTCCCAAGATGTGGAGGTTAGGGGGATTAGCCTTGGTAAATTACCCCTTAAGTCATAGAATCCCTAAAGTGTAGAAGGAAGCCATTCGGCCCATCAAGTCTGCACTGACCACAATTCCACCCAGGCCCTATCCCCATGCATTTACCCTCGACACTAAGGGTCAATTTAGCATTGCCAATCCACCTAACTTGCACATCTTTGGACTGTGGGAGGAAACCAGAGCACCCGGAGGAAACCCACGCAGACACGGGGAGAAAGTGCAAACTCCACACAGACAGTGGCCCAAGCTGGGAATCGAACCCGGGACCCTGGCGCTGAGAGGCAGCAGTGCTAACCACTGTGCCACCGTGCTATCCAAGTGTCCCAAGATGCGTGGGCGAGGGGGATTAGCAGGATAAATATGTGGGGTAATAGGAATAGGGCAGGTGAATCCCCCGTTGGAGAGTCGGTGCAGAGACGATGGGCTGAATGGCCTGCTTCTGCATTGCCTGATATCGCTGTCACAGCGAAGATTCTAGTTTTGATTCAGCCTAGCCAAGTATATAATCAACAAAAGAAGTTAGCTCAAAATAAATGAATATTAACTGAATACATAATCAAGAAGAACGTGATAGCAATCTCACTATTTGACTGCTTCCTAATTGAATTAAATTTAATGAGCTAAATAACTGAACCATGCTACTCTTTTAGGGAGGGAACATTGTGTGTTGTACTTTTGGAATCTGTGGCAGCATCTTCCCGGAGTGGGTGGAAATAGTTATCAGCAAGATCTCAAAATGGAGACATGGGGCGGAATTTAGAGCGGGTGGAGACGGACCATGCAAAGGTCCATTGACCTCGGATGGGAATTTCCGGCCTTGGGGAAGAAGCTGTCCAGAGCGTCTACTGGAAGAGTGTAAACAGCCATACTGCTTGCAGGAAGTGGTAGCTCCAGTGAATAAATCCTCTGTGAAAACCCGCGCAGTGCCAGTCACTCCGGTATGTAAAGAAGCAAATCAAGGAGAGATACAACGCACACATTACCCTGCTGAGTCAATACATTTTTATGACTTCTCGAAGCTCTTTCAGGATAGACCAGAATAATCGTTTCCATTTACTTCTGAATAAATTAGATTTTATCCTACACAGAAAGTGTACGGGAAAATAATTCTGCGATCCCCAAAGGACTCGCTTGTGCAAGTTTAGCTTGTGTAAGGATAACTTTCCTGCAGACGGTACATTTACTTTGGATCTGATACAATGAAGTTTCTCGAATGCAGAACCTTGGAGATGAAAGGGATTCTAAAGATGTTTAAAGCAGCCTTTCCATTCCCGACACCATCTGCTGGAATATCTGCCTGTCGGGTAAAACTGGACTCTAAATACACCTGGCCAGAAATTTAAGCCAGAGTTAAATCATGACTTTGTGCTATATTGCACTGGTCCCCAACCTTTGACATGTCACAGCGCACCTCTATACTATAAAAAAATATTTGAGGCACAACCTCCTATTTTCTCTGTCTTCTTCCCTTACTGGGAACTTCATTTTTAACTTCTCCCATGCTTTTTTTTTAACCTCTCTCTGTCTCTCTTGCTTCTCCAAGGATTTTTGCATCCTTTTTGAGCTTTTGCTGCCTGTGCAAGCGCGAGGGACCTTTATCTTCAACACCAAGTCATGTACATGGGCCTGACCAATGTAAAAAATCTATACTCCCCCCTGTGTGGCTCCTTACCAGCTGGCACATGCACATGAGGTCCGAGATTTATCAGGTCCTGGAAAGGCCAACCACAGAGCTGAAGACAAAGGTTATTTTTAGTTTAATTACATGGATTTTGAATCATTTTGAATCTTTTTTCGTGGCACACTTGGGGAGTCTTCACAGTACACCAGTGTGCCATGGCACACTCATTGGGAACCATTGCTATATTGTAACGTGGGCTTAAATAGTTAGTTGATAACATCATACAATAATAGATCATAGAACCATGCAGAAGGAAGCCGTTCAGCCCATCAAGTCGGCACCAACTCTCCAACACCCACCCCTCTGCCCTATCTCCATAACCCCACATATTTACCCCAATAATCCCCCTAACCTGCACATTTTTGGACACTAAGGGGCAATTGAGCATGGCCAATCTACCTTACCTGCACATCTTTGCACTGTGAGAGGAAACTGGAGCACCTGGAAGAAACCCACACAGATACGCTGAGAACATGCAAACTCCACACAGACAGTCACTGAAGGTCGGAATCGAACCCGGGTCCCTGGTGCTGTGAAGCAGCAGTGCTAAACCACTATTATACGCACTGTTGGGAGCATTAGGAAGAAGCCTACTGACCAAATCAGGCTAGTACATTCAAGCAGAGGCATCGAGCTCAAGACCTCCCGACTCTGGGAAGAGATCAGAACTGTGCAGGTACAGTGATTGAAAAATTCCTGCAACCGAAATTGTACCTCATTGACTGGCACCGCATTCCTGATCAGGGACCTGGCATCGGGAAGGGGAAAGGCCCATTCAGACTATCCCCTGTCCGCCTCCCCCTCCTCAGTTGCTGCTGAGCTTCCCATACACCCCTCTCCCTGGCAAACCCACTCCCAGAAACACCTCCAGCCATCATTCACCTCTGACCTGGGCTGGTCCTCAAACCAGATCCTCCTGTAGATGTTTCTCTGTCAGCGACCACCACCTCCCCAGTGGCACTGCTGAGCAGAAGAGTTGCCAGCTTCTGATTGGCCAGCAGCTCACAGCAGGCAAGACCCCCCCCCCCACAAACCAACCCACCACATTCTCCCCACGTCTGCATGAGTTTTCTCCAGTTTCCTCCCACAGTCCAAAAGATGTGCAGGTTAGATTGAGTTGGCCATGCTAAATTAACCCTAGTGTCAGGGGGACAAGTAGCATAAATACGTGGGGTTACGGGAATAGAACCTGGGTGGGATTGATGTCAGTACAGGCTCAATGGGTTGAATGGCCTCTTTCTGCACTGTAGGAATTCTATATTCTGCAGCTCAAGAAATCCTAATGCAAAAGTTGCTGTCTTTTTTTTATACTTCATTTCCAAGTAGTGGTCACTGTTACACTTGTGAATCATTAAAAATAGGCAACCAGAGGCAGTGAGAAGCTAAATGGATGAGAAACTGGATAGCGCTAGGGAATGGTCAGAGCATCTGCTGCAGGGGCCTGTTCAAGTGATGACTATACACAAACTGGTTTCATCTGCCTATACATCAGCAACTCATTTGAAAAGTCCAGAGGGTGTGATTAGCTGCAATATAGTACATGTTCTCTCTGTGTAACCTCTTGCGGACTCACCGATTTATTTTATGCTGTTCCGACAAACTTTTTTGCAGAGAGCAAAAGTGAAGTACTGCGAGAAGTGGAATTCTGAAATAAGAACTGAAAATGCTGGATACACCCACTCTCTGGAAAGAGATCGCGCACCGTTCTCTTCTGTTCTTCCCCTTGCCCCTGCGGCCTCGCTCTGTACTTGCTTAAAAGCCATTGGCAAGAGAGAGCAAAAGGAGACTTCATGAGGCAATAGAAGATCCCAGAAAGGGGGCAATGAAAGAACCCTCAAGGAGGGCAATGGAAGACCCAAGAAAGAGGGCAATAGTGGATCCCAGAGAGAGGGCAATGAAAGATCCCAGCAAGAGGGCAATGAAAGATCCTAGAAAGAGGGCATTAGTAGATCCCAGAGAGGGGGCAATGAAAGACCCCAGCAGGAGGGCAATGACAGAATTGCAGAACAAGTTAACACTTCGTCGGAGACAAATCTAACCAACAGTGAAGCCAAAAGTGTTTGGCTGAAGTTAAGAGAAGTAGAAATGAAGGTTCCATTTGTGAAATGTAAATGTCCAATAAACACACGATGGATTCCCTTGGAAAAAATGCAGAAATTAAAGACTTCCAAAGAAACCAGGAACCGTTGAACATAAAGAAGAATCAGCAAAAATGAATTAAGCTGTCGAGAAGGTATTAAAACAACAAGATGAAATGACTGAAGGTAAACTTAGAGAATAAAGAAGTTTCAAAAAAAATTACAAAAATGCAGCTAAGAAAAGGGAGAAATCAATGACACAATGTAGAATAAGCTGAATTCCAGAAAAAAGCAACTAGAAAATAAGAAGAAGTTCGGTGAAGAATTGAATCAGGAGAGTAAGAGCTTGAAAAAGGGAAGCCTGGCAATGAGGAATTAATTCATAGAATCATAGAATCCCTACAGTGCAGAAGGAGGCCATTTGGCCCATCGAGCCTGCACAATCCCACCCAGGCCCTATCTCCGAAACCCCACATATCTACCCTGCTAATCCCCCTAACCCACACATCCCAGACACTAAGGCCAATTTAGCATAGCCAATCAATCTAACCCGTACGTCTTTGGACTGTGGGAGGAAACCGGAGAACCCGGAGGAAACCCACGCAGACACGGGGAGAACGTGCAAACTCCACACAGACGGTGACCCGAGCCGGGAATCGAACCCAGGTCCCTGGAGCTGTGAGGCAGCAGTGCTAACCACTGTGCCGCTCTTTTGTAAACTTTGCTAGCTATCTCTCGAATCCCACCTCCCATTGCCACTAGCTTGGGGCACAGCTACGCGAAAGTAAATGCGGAATGGAGTGAAAGTAGAAAATCAACCATTCCACAAATAAGAGGCAAGTAAAGTCACCATAGTCCCAGATGACCGTAGGCTGTGACTGGTGGCGATTCAACCTGAGGGTCACCACACCTCAGCCGAGGGGCAAGGCTGCGAAGACAGCGCCTTCATGAATAACCTCAGCTGGTATGTGGATTGAACCCGTGCTGTTGGCATTGCTCCTGAATTGACAAGGTAAAAACATTGAAATTGACAGCAGAATCAGCAATTCAAACCGAGAAACCGAGATTACGTGGTAGAGCAAGATTGCTGAAATGGTCATACTAACGGAAAAGCACAAGAACCGACATGGTAAAATGGTTGATGAAAAAGATGCTGAACTGAAATGCTAGAATGAGAAGAAACTTTATCACATGGACCTAAGTACCAGAAACAGAGTACCATGACCATTCTATCACACGTGACAGACCAAGATTGTGAAAGAACTGGCAAGACCACATTTGGAACTGTAGTTAAAGCTTACCAATAAAAGTGTTTATGCTTAAACACACAAGCCTCAAAATCCTCATTAATGAGTAATTACCACTCCAAAATTTTGAAAAGCCCCATATTAAGTTCATAATATGAAAGTTTGGTAGTGGATCGAGTTAGATCCCCGGAATTAATGTCTCTAAGCATTGTGCCACTGTGCCGCCCTTTTGTAAACTTTTGTAAAATGGACCCCACTCGTACCAGTAGACATGGAGAGATGATTGTTCATAAACATGTGGACCACTTGAGGAGTATAGAGATGCTCTAGCAATCAGTATTGCAATCAAGAAATGCTTTTGAACCTGTAAGCACCAAAGTATCTGATCAACCTGTTATAGACACAACTGATGTTTCTGTGGAAGCAAATATCAGAAGAGGGACCTGTTATTTGCAGTTCTTGTTCATTTGATTTGATTTATTATTGTCACAAATATTACAGGGAAAAGTATTGTTTCTTGCGCGCTATACAGACAAAGCTTACCGTTCATAGAGAAGGAAAGGAGAGAGTGTAGAATGTAGTGTTACAGTCATAGCTAGGGTGTAGAGAAAGATCAATTTAATGCAAGGTAGGTCCATTCAAAAGTCTGACAGCAGCAGGGAAGAAACTGTTCTTGAGTCGGTTGGTACGTGACCTCAGACTTTTGTTTCTTTTTCCCGATGGAAGAAGGTGGAAGAGAGAATGTCCGGTGTGCATGGGATCCTTGATTATGCTGGCTGCTTTTCCGAGGGAAGTGTAGACAGAGTCAATGGATAGGAGGCTGGTTTGCGTGTTAATGTCGATCCTTTGGAAGCATCTCAGACTAGACAATTACACCTCTCTACAAAAAACAGGAAAACCCCTCAAAGACTCAATCTATAATTGTCCATCTCATGTACATAATGTTTAATTAGAATTTGGGACTGCATTACTTAGTTACTAAAGATTGTATAAAAGAGTTAAAGGAGGAGGGATGTGGTGATGTGTGATGATTGTCCCTTTAAGGGCAATGATGTGGAGACGTTGGACTGGGGTAAACACAGTAAGAAGTCTCACAACTTTAACCTGGTGTTGTGAGACTTCTTACTGTGTTTACCCCAATCCAACGCCGGCATCTCCACATCATGGCTACCATTGACACCGCAAACTGCCGGCTCCAAGTGGAGAGGATCTCCAAGAAGATCGCGCATATCAACACAGACATCAAGTTTCTTTAACCTGGTGTTGTGAGACTTCTTACTGCCTTTAAGGGCAACACAGCAAAGTAAAGTTCACCTGGCTTGGGGAACCAATTGGGAACCAGAATGGGAATTCACCCAGGGGGTGAAGTCCTCTGAGACAAATAGACATATTGGGAGCGAGGTGCAGCTATTTTCTTATTAATAAATCGTTTTTGTATTCACAAATAAAGTATCTGCAACTCTGGCATCCATAGAGTACCACGCTCCATAGAGTACAACGCTCCATAGAGTGCAACACTCCATAGAGTGCAGCACTCCCGTCCATAGAGTACAACAGTCCCATCCATAGAGCACAACAGTCCATCCATAGAGCACAACAGTCCATAAAGTACAACACTCCATAGAGTACAACAGTCCCCTCCATAGAGTACAACACTCCCATCCATAGAGTACAACACTCCCATCCATAGAGTACAACACTCCCATCCATAGAGTACAACACTCCCATCCATAGAGTACAACACTCCCATCCATAGAGTACAACACTCCCATCCATAGAGTACAACACTCCCATCCATAGAGTGCAACACTCCCATCCATAGAGTACAACACTCCCATCCATAGAGTACAACAGTCCCATCCATAGAGTGCAACACTCCCATCCATAGAGTACAGCACTCCCATCCATAGAGTACAGCACTCCCATCCATAGAGTACAACACGCCATATCAGTGACTATCCTAGACGTTTTTTCAGCTTCCTGCTGATGCTTTAGGACTTCCAGATGCTACTTAACTCACTGGTCACGCCTCTTGTCATAGCTAATCTAACCTGAATTTCATTCTTGGATGTAACTATGGTGTTTATCATTGAGCCAAGGCAATTGAAATTCATCCGCTCTCTCTACCTCGATGCTTCCAACCTCGTCTCTCCTATTGTCATTTAGCCCCATAATGTTGATCTAACTCCCTTACCCTTGTTCAGAATAGTTTAATGGGATCTTTCCCATTCAGTGGAAAGGACACATGGGTCCTCATTTTAACACACAAACTGCAAGTAGATTTTTCATGTGTCTATTTCAAATACCTTGATTCATTAAATCAATGGTTGTTCTAACCTACCTGAGGTGCTGAAGGACAATTCGGGAGAGTTAATACTGTCACTGTGACGGCCAAAGAAAAGGAATAAATATTCTCCTGCTTGATGCTGCCAGCAACTTGTTAGAAATCAGTGAGAACATTGATTAACCAGCACATGTTGCACTGAGCAAACCAGATCAATATCTGTCAAATAATATTGCCCGTAATGTTGCGCATCTATCTTTACTCTGGGAATGTACCCTTGTCTTTCAGTTACACATATTCAGCTTCTTGACTCGATGATAACATTCACAATATATAGCAATAAACAAAAGCCGTACGGATGTGGCCAAGCTGATAAAGTAACTGGGATCCTTAATAAAGCTGAGCCCAATTTGTCACTGCCAACAATTTCAATGTTCTACCTCCATCTGCCTGGAAACAGAATATTGTAGCTGTGAAACAGGCTGACAAAAACTTATTCCTTACGCTGAGTTCAATGCAATCCAAAGTAATAGGACCCAGTGACCTGGAAGAGAGTGGTTGTAGTATAAGGAGATCTGCATAGCAAGGGTTAATGCAGAACTGGAGAACAGTAGCGCCCACATTGTGATGTAGAGTCATGTGACAGTAAACTATGTGCTGAGAAAGTCTGAGAAGAGTCAGTACCTAGATAGGGCTATACCTTGGAGCGGCACAGTGGTACAGTGGTTAGCACTGCTGCCTCACAGCGCCAGGGACCCGGGTTCAATTCCAGCCTCAGCTAACTGTCGGTGTGGAGTTTGCACATTCTCCCTGTGCCTGCGTGGGTTTCCTCCGGGTGCTCTGGTTTCCTCTCAAAAGGGGGGCTCAAGGAGCTGAATGGTCTCCTTCTGCACTGTAGGGATTCTATTTCTATGTTCCTATGTATATCATAGGCCCTTGAGCCCACCCCACTATTCAATAAGAACATGGCTGATCTGTGGCCTGTAACTCCATGTACCTGTCTTGGGCCCATATCCTTTGATATATAGTTGTATCTTAACAATAAACAATTTATGGTCAACCAAACAAGCCTCCAGATCTCACAGTGAGACACCTTACAACGGGGGCTACTCCAAATAAGAGTATATCCTCTACTATACAGAAAAGAAACACATGGTTTTCTTTCCTGCTATGGTGCTCAAGATGATCCAATAGCTAAACTAGATTGTTCTAGAATACAGCAGACTGTCATGGACTAACCACAGGCTCTGCCTTGGAATGGACAGCTCCAAGCCCCACGTGATATTGTGACTGGGGCTTCCTTAACATCAGACCAGCCAGCTATAGGTACCTGAAGCTGAGCAATAGGATCAGGAGTGGGCCATTTCGTCCATCCAGCCTGCGCTACTATTCAATAAGATCAAGCTGATTGACAACCTCAACTCCAGTTTCCCATCCATAGTCATAGGCAGAGAGTTTTGCAGCACAAAAAGAGGCCCTTCAGCCCATTATGTCTGCACCGGCCATGTCCCTTCATTCCCTTTGTATCCAAAAATGATCAAATTCCGACTTGAACATATTCAACTGAGCATTTGCAGCCCTTGGGGTGGAAAATTCCAAAGACTCACAACACTTTAGTGTCAACTGCAATTCATTTGGTAGCACCCTTCTCTCTGAGTCGCAAGGTTTTGGGTTCAAGTCCCACTCCAGGACAAAAATCAAGGCTAACACTCCAGGGCAGTTCTGAGGGAATGCTGCACTGCTGAAGGTGCCTTTTTGGGGATGAGATTTTGAATGGAGGCCCCATCTGTCCTCTCAGACTGATATAAAAGATCTCATGGCAGTAAGAGAAGCAGGGCATTATCCTCAGTGTCCTGCCCAATATTTGTCTTCTGGCCAAAGTCACAAAAACAGCTTGTCTGCTCATTATCACATTGCTATTTGTGGGAGCTGGCTGTGGAAATGGTGCAGCACACAATACTCCAGATGTGCTCTGATCCAAAGCTTCACATAGTTGCAATGAAACATTGCAGTCACAAAATTCAACAAAGTGCAAAAATAGGCTTCAGAATGCATGACCAACCCACGTCTGTGGTTTCTGAAGTTCTACCTGCTCATTCACATGATTGCAGTGTGAGGCCAATAGAATCATAGAATCCCTACAATGCAGAAGAGGCCATTCAGCCCATCGAGTCTGCACCGACTCTCTGACCCAACCTATAGTCTTACCCAGGACCTCTCCCCTGCCCTATCCCATAACCCCACACATTTATGTCACTAATCCCTCTAACCTGCACATCGTGGGACATTAAGGGGCAATTTATCATGGCCAATTCACCTAACCTGCACATCTTTGGGCTGTGGGAGGAAACCGGAGCATCCGGAAGAAACCCACACAGACACTGGGAGAATGTGCAGAATCCGCACAGACAATGACCCAAGGGAATCAAACTCGGGTCCCTGGAGTTGTGAGGCAGCAGTGTTACCACTGTGCCATCGTGCCGCACTACTCAGTACTCAGCACATTGTTGAATGACTTCACACCAGAGTAGGGGCCACAATATCAAGAGAGGTTTGTACATGTTCGGGATAATCACAAACCGAAAGCTAGTCTGCACTAATTGTAGAGGTGCATTTTGACTGGAGTAGGTGCTGGAAGGGGCTTGGAAGGGTGTCTAATCTACGTGAGGAGTGACGATGGGGCAACAGGAAAAAGACTGTGTTCCAAGCTTCCCCAATGCAGCATTGGTGGTCTTGGAGGTGGACGAAGGTGCAATCTGACACCAGGCCTTGGAGGCCCAGAGTTGCATGTGGGCATCCTGCATGACATTCGGCCCATCGAGTCTGCACTGCCACAATCCCATCCAGACCCTGTTCCCATAACCCCACATATTTACCCTGCTAATCCCTCTGACACGAGGGTCAATTTAGCATGGCCAATCTACCTAACCCGCACATCTTTGGACTGTGGGAGGAAACCGGAGCACCCGGAGGAAACCCACGCAGACACGGGGAGAACGTGCAAACTCCACACAGACAAGGCCGGAATTGAACCCGGGTCCCTGGCGCTGTGAGGCAGCAGTGCTAACCACTGTGCCACCGTGCCACATGATGCATTGAGTATTGTTGCACACCAGCTGGACATTGTAGCATTGAAAACCTCTGAGGTTGCAGCACATCCCTTCTCTCATTCGACATAAACTGCTCGCAAAGCAACACTCATGCAATCCGGGGAGTGCCGTGGGGAATCCCACTATCCTGGTGAATCCATATACTCAGTATGTTTCTTTCTCTCTGGAAAGAATGAATTCAATATAATCACCTCTCTTTGCTTACAGAGCTCCAGTAACCTCTCGGCAGGGATGAATTGTTTAGGATAGATATGAGGAGGAATTCCTTCAAAGACTGGGGCCAGGATTTTACCACCCCACCAGCCACAGGAATCGGAGCGGGCGAGGGGTGGACCATGGAAAGGTCCATTGACCTCGGGCGGGATTTTACAATTTTGGGACGAGCAAGGCCATAAAATTCCGCCTTGGGTTGTAAATTTGGAACTTGGAATTCTCCACTCCAGAGGGTTGCAGCTGTTCCATCATTAAATATATTCAAGGCTGGACGGGGACAGGTGGATTTTTGATCCTCAGGGATATGGGGAGCGAGCAGGAAATTTAAACTGAGGGAGAAGATCAGCCGTTATCATATTGCACTGCTGACAAGATTCAAGTGGCCAGAAGGTCTGTTTCTGCTCCTAGTGCTTATGTTCTTACCTGGAAGGAGCCCAATGCAAAGGAGCTCATGGTCACTGTCACCTTTACAGGTACTGACAAAGTCATCCTTTCCCTCTCTGAGGCTGCACAATAACCTGCTGCAAATGGCAGATTTCAAAATGAATACCATCTTAATGAAACAGAGGTAACACACACACAGAGTGTTCCCCACTGATGGCGGAATAGGAGAATTGCTCTAGATGGATACGATGTGAGAGGCCTCCCCTCTCTCCTCCTCCTCCACCTTGCGGCAGCATGTCCTCCTCTGTGTCGCCTCCTCTCCCTGCCATGCTATTGGCCAAGGGAGATAGAAACGACAGCATCCATCACTGGGAGCAGGTGGACTGAGCAGAACCCTTGAAATGAAAACAAGGACCTTTGCCATGTGCCACACCACTTCCTGTCAACAACTTCAAATCGCAGGACAAACCACTAAAACGCTTGCACAAATTCAACAACAGCCAGTAAAAGTTAGCTAATGACTAACCTGAAAGCAGCTGATGGTCCCTCTAAATACTATTGATGGGTGGTGGGGTTGGTCTTTCCCACTGCTGAATGCCCACTCAGGTGTGTGAGGAAGAGGACATTAACTGGAGGCTTAGGGATGAAAATGGTACCACAAGAGTCAAATCAGCATTACACTGAGGGGAGGTGATGGCCTAGTGGTATTATCACTTGATAATCCAAAAACTCAGCTCATGTTCTGGGGACCCAGGTCCCCAGAATCCCACCACGGCAGATGGTGGAATTTGAATTCAATTTTAAAAATCTGGAATTAAGAATCTACTGATGACCATGAAACATCATGCTGAGCAGAGCATATAAAAACTGCATGTATCGTGGACCCAAATGTATGGATTTCATTTTTGATGAGGCTTTGTAGAAAAGGAATTGTTATTTTTAATTGTCGATTGTCAAGAAAACCCATCTGGTTCACTAATGTCCTTTGGGGAAGGAAATCTTCCATCCTTACCTGGTCTGGCCCACCTGTGACTCCAGAGTCACAGCAATGTGGTTGACTCTCAACTGCCCTCGGGCAACTAGGGATGGGCAATAAATGCTGTCCCAGCCAACGACACCCATGTCCCATGAATGAATAAAAAAATCACGCAGATTAACCTCATAAATTGTCTATTCTGCACAGTTCTACTCTGGGCTCCCAGCACCCGTGCTAATGGTCTACCCAAACGGTGTCCGGGATGGACCACGCCAGAGATGTGGCATATTTGATCTGAACTGACACCCATGGAGCGCAACTGGATGTTGTAACTCTTTACTCTTCTGCTCCAGTCTCTTTGCGATTTTGCTTTCCTACTTGTCTGCTGAACTTTCTGTGATGCGTGTACAAGGACTCTCCAGAACCTCTGAGTTCCAGCATTTCCCATTCTCCCATCTTTTCAAAAAAAAATTGGCTTTCTTATTTTTCCTATGAAAGCGGATAGCTTCATGTCCCCAGGCGGTTTGCCAGTGATAACTCTGCTCTGACAGACTCAAAGGGGATTAAAGAAATTAAGAGCCGTGGCTGCTCACATTGCCCCGGAAATCAGGGCGGCAAGTTGACGAGATGGAAGGTAAAATCGCTCCGGGTTTCAAAACTTTCTCCATAAAATCCGTCCCACATATCGACCACACTCCCCACCTCCGTCCTCCCGATTCCCCCCACCCTCCCCCCCCCCTCCCCCTCCTCCCCCTCCCCCTCCCCCTCCCCCCCTCCCCCCCTCCACCCCCTCCCCCCAACTCCCCCCACCCTCCCCCCAACTCCCCCCACCCTCCCCCTCCCCCCAACTCCCCCCACCCTCCCCCTCCCCCCAACTCCCCCCACCCTACCCCTCCCCCCAACTCCCCCCACCCTCCCCCCACCCTCCCCCCACCCTCCCCCCAACTCCCCTGCCATCGTCCACCTGAATGGAATTAAAAAGACACACTCCCATTTGTAATTTTAATCACTGATTTCCTCCCATGTTTTTTTCGTTAATTGAAGGAGAGAGAGTGTAATTACTTTTTCGGCATAATTAAAAGCTCATTTTTTTTATAAAATTGACAGCAGAAACAAAATGTGCAAATTAAATTTCAATAATGGTGCAACGTTCACATGGTGTCAAGCGCAAAACTCTTAATCAGCTGACAAATAATCCCTTTGCTTTGTACTTTGGAGAAGTACAGAGAATTTCAGATTAATTATTTCACCCCATGGGGTGTGTGTTGAAAAGGAAAATCACAGGGTGTATACTTTAAAATAGATTTTAATAATGAACTGTGCAATATGCTGGGAGATACAAGCTTAAAAGGACCATTAATCCCGTCTTTTCCATATTTTTAAAATTTAGCTGGCACAGTTGCAACCAATTTTATGGATATAAACCTCTTTAATGATTTCTGCTACAAGTACAGGTGAGGTTTAACTGAATAGATGCAATTGGATGTTCTTTTTTAACACCAGTTAAGAGATTATTCTGTTTCATAACTAAAAGTTATGAAACAGGTTAATCTGCGTGATTTTTTTGTTCATTTGTGGCCCATGGGTGTCGCTGGCTGGCCAGCATTTATTGCCCATCCCTAGTTGCACGTGGGCAGTTGAGAGTCAACCACATTGCTGTGACCCTGGAGTCACACGTAGGCCAGACCAGGTAAGGATGGAAGATTTCCTTCCCCAAAGTTACACTCTGTATCCTGTATCTCTCAACCATGCTCCCATGATCATTGCTGCTTTGGTGATTTGCTCAGTGCATCAAAAATTCACATCATTGTGAATTATCCCTTGTTTACAGGAACAAAGCAAGTGCACTATCTCAAGCCTTCCATAAGATAAATTTGTTGGCAGCTTCCTGTCATAAACTTAAGAAATATTGGTAAGGAAATGGCATCATTTCTGTGCCTGCTTGAATCAAAAGGAGTCGTTGAAGTTTGGATCTTTCTTTTCATTTGTTAATGGGATGTGGGCGTCTCTGGCAAGACCAGCATTTATTGCCCATCCTTAATTGCCCTTGAACAGAATGGCTTGCTAGGCCATTTCAGAGGGCAGTTAAGAGTCATATTTAGGCCAGACCAGGTAAGGATTTCCTTCCCAAAAGGGCAGTAGTGAACCAGATGGGTTTTTCCAACAATTGACAATGGTTTCATAATTCCAGATAACTTTTTAATTAAATTCAAATTCCACCATCTGCCGCAGCGGAATTCGAACCCGGGCCCCCAGAACACTAGCTGAGTTTCTGGATTAATGGTCTAGTAGCACTGCTGCCTCACAGCGACACTAGGGACACGGGTTCAATTCCAGCTTCGGTGGAGTTTGCACATTCTCCCCGTGTCTGCATGTGTTTCCTGTGGGTGCTCCGGTTTCCTTCCACAGTCCAAAAGATGTGCAGGTTAGGTTGATTGGCCATGATAAATTGCCTCTTAGTGTCAGGGAGATTAAGAGGGTAAATATGTGGGGCTACAGAGATAGGACCTGGGTGCCAGTGCAGGCTCAATGGCCCAAATGGCCTCCTTCTGCACTGTAGATTCTATGATAATGCCACTAAGTCATTGCCTCCCCATCTGAAGACTGCTACAGCTACAGTGGAATATGCAAGAAGGGTAGATCCCTTGCTAACATTGCAAGTGACTCAACTACAATGCTCACTCGACTTCATAAAAGCTACCCTGTAAATTGAAGGCCTCTGCATCAAATCAACCACTTTCCTTAATTGCATTTCTGCCTCCCTTTTTATAGCATTAGTGCTTAGGTTTGTCACACTGTTCATAATACCTCTATTTATGAAGGGCACGCTGTCCATGTCCATAATAGATAATCATTAATGTGGCTTCATTAGGAAACAGAAGCACACCATCACCTTCATTAATCTTAACATGGTCATCAATGAATCAACCTGAGGAGAAATCAGTCTTAGATCTGC
This sequence comes from Mustelus asterias, assembly GCF_964213995.1. Taxonomy (NCBI): domain Eukaryota; kingdom Metazoa; phylum Chordata; class Chondrichthyes; order Carcharhiniformes; family Triakidae; genus Mustelus; species Mustelus asterias. Next base: position 61,906,118 of record NC_135818.1, on the reverse strand, counting down.
TCTCCAGGAAGAGTGCTATTATAAATACATTTATTCACTGTATTTATACACTCATTCTACACTTTATATTTCAAATATATTTTTTAAACATTTATACATTCTCCTGTGGAGGATGTCAGAGTTGGAGATGGATCATATTTTTGCTTTTGATGTGCAGGAGCAGCACCACGAGGAACAAAATAGCTTCACAAAAAAGACCCTCTACCCTATCCCGGAAATATGGCTTACCCTGAACCTCTGAAGAACAGATCCAGCTATACACCCCTTTCCAGAAGAACCAATCTTCTTCCCTTTCCAGAAGAACCAACCTTATATTTCTGAGTGAGTTGGCAAATTCCATCAAATAAATTGTACTTGTTTGCTACTAAAGAACATAAAGGAATATTATTCCATGGTGGAACAGTGGTCAGCAATACTGCCTCACAGCATCAGGGACCTGGGTTCAGTTCCAGCCTTGGGTGACTGCCCGTGTGGCGTTTACACATTCTCCCCGTGTCTTCGTGGGTTTCTTCCGTGTGCTCCGGTTTCCTCCCACAGTCCAAAGATGTGTGGGTTAGGTTGATTGGTCATGTTAAATTGCCCCTTAGTGTCGGGGGGATTAGTAGGGTAACTATGTGGGATTATGGAGATAGGGCCTGGGAGGGATTGTTGTCAATACAAGCTTGATGGCCTGAATGGCATCCTTCTGTGCTGTAGGGATTCTACTCTATGATTCAAATATCTCTGGTTTGTACCTCCAGTGTGGTGGAGCATGTCAAAAATGTTTGAGGATATAGGTTGCAATTACCTGCAGTTATCAGTCTAATGAAATATGATGCACACTTGACCAAACCTAAGTTCTACTCCAGGAGCCATACTCACTGAGGTGAGCTATAGACCTTTGTCCAGGTATATTGGTGAAAGGGTTAATAATCTCTCAAGTTTAAAAATCACACAAACTGCTATGAAAAACAAAAATCTTCTTATAAGAGCCTTCACAGATAGGCATCAAGGCCATCAGTCTGGGCAAAACTCATTAAATCAGACATCTGTAACTAGAAAGGGAATGATCCACAGACACAGGAATGAGCTATTATAACTTATAGCAATGATGTATTAGGTTTTCCCACTAATTGGATACTATAATGAAGCAAGAAAAAGTGATTGTGATTGGTATATACTAATTATTCGTAATCGAATTCTAAAACTAGAATTGTTTATGTATCTCGGAATAAGGCTAGCTACAGAGATGTGAACTGTAGCTTTCCAGCGTCCTTGCTACAGCTTGCATTAAAACAGTTATTTAAGAGAACTCCATGACTTGGTCTGGTTACTTGAAGGGTAACATTGTGATTAATTAAAAGGCTGACATCAAAGCCCACAACAGTTGGACTCAACTAGTAACCGATTCAAATCTGGAAGAGTTATGATAGAAGGTTCTACTCTCTTATAAACTTAAAAACATTGAAAATAAGTAATCAAAAGATCAAAAGGATCACGTCTGCACTGTTTCAATGTAGTTTAACACCAGGCCCATGTTATGTGGCAGTCTCTCAGCTTTAGAGTATTCCTGGGTCACCTCAGGATCTGATTTCCAATTTATCCTGTCACCTTCACATTGACACGCACCTTGAAACCGATTTGCATTCATGTGAAATCCGCAGTATAGCTTCGCTCTTAAACTATAAGCAGACATATCAGGCGGTGACAGATTTTTATTAATATCATCTATTAACTTCAGTTTTGTTCCAGGCAGACCTTTTCTCTATCTATTCTCAGCTTAATTGCAATTTCTAGACGAAGGTAACCTCAACAATTTCTGAGGTGGTTTTCATCTGTTTCGAAGGTGGTGTCAATTTTAGATCTCACATGAAACTCGACAACCGTGGCCATCTGTTGCTTTCATTGTCTAATGAACATAAAACCATTTATTAGCATGCGACAGAGAATAAATCAACATTTGGCATTGTTGTGTGCCAAATGTTCCAGCAGAAATAAACATTTTACATGACAGATTCACACATAGAAACTATTTCTAGAAATCACACCTGGTGCTGAAGGCATCACAATCCACCTAAACGACTTCTCAAACTCTGTTTAACCCATCAAAGCCACTCACCCAGCAGTGAAACAATCTATCATGCAAATGTGCTGGAAATCTAGAACAAGAAAAATCACAAAATGCTCTGAAAGACGTGCTGCTTTGGTGTATTGGCCATGCGAAATTTTCCCTCAGTGTACCCGAACAGGCGTAGGACTGTGGCGATGAGGGGATTCTCACAGTAACTTCATTACAGTGTTAACGTAAGCCTACTTGTTGCAGTAATAAATAAACTTGTGAAAAAAAGTTGATATTCGGATGCATCAGTTGAGGCAAACCAATAAATAGATCGCATTACTGTTCTATAATTCTATTCTCTTGAAATTCTGGCTGTTGGAGAAACCTCAGTTTGTTGGGCCTCGGAACATTGTTTAAGTGTGAGTATAGTACATCCCAAAGGCTGCTGAGGGGGTGGAAATGGTAGTTATCTACTTAACTCCAAGTGGCTGTTAAAGCTGATGTCTCTGTCATACACTCACTGCATCTCAAACAGCAGCAATGAGCCCTAATATTCCACCTCTAATGCACTTGAACCTCCAGGGCCATCTTTCCCTGATAGCTCTGCTCCTCCTCCAATGCATCCAGCAAGCATATAATTGATTTGGCAGTGATGTTGCTGTGCTCACTCTGGAAGCATTCTCCTGACTATGACTATTAGATGTATCATGCTCTGCTTGCTCCTTGAACCCTTCCAGTTCTCCACAAACAGAATAATGCCTCCACCATTCAGCCGGCAATTCCAAGAGGGCCAAAGAGAAGCAACATCCATTTTAGCACCAGTCAATCGATAACATAAATTTGCCTATTCTATATGGGTGATTAACAAATAAAGGAAAAAAAAAATCCATAATTCTCCAAATTTTGTAGCCTTGTCCAGGACAAACCCCCCAGCCTGATATACACAAGAATGAGTATTGTTCATTCAGCAATAAGGATACTTCAGTTGCGAACTAGTTTCACAAAGTAAATCAAAGAAAAGGTTTAATAAAGAAACTTCATTACACCACCACTTAAGCCACGCCCTGGCCCACAAATGTTCCGCCCAATCCCCATCAGCCTTCTATTTATACCTGGTCAGCTGACCACCACATTATTTTGCCATTGGTTACATTGCCTAATGTGGTAAACCACTGTTAGCTTATTGCCTGTGTGTGTGACATGCCTGGACATGCCCCTGCCGGCGCTGCCCGGGACTCCTTCCCCCCTGGTTCAGGTATAAAGGCGACTGCTCCCCACCCCCCTGCCTCAGTCTGGACCAGTTCACCAGCATGGGTGTGCTCCAAGTCTTTTGCTAATAAAAGCCTATTTGTTCTTGCATACAAACTAGTCTTTGCTCGATTGATGGTGCATCACCTACTAGATCAGCTGGTCAGCTGACCTTCACAACAGATTATCATTGGTTACATTATAACAGATTCCAATGTTATCATTGGTTACATTGTAACAAGCATTAATATGATCAATAATTATTATTGTACAAGTCATTTCAAGTGACGATGGGAAACATCGGTGTTTGAAGTACTGTAGGGTCTGTTCTCTTCTTAGAATAGACGTCAGCAAAACTGGTCCAAAGTTGAATTTCTTTTATTGAGCATCATTTAAAATTACCATGACATAAAGTGGAAAAGACTGATTTATTGGGGAGAGAGAGAGAGAGGGACCGGCAGAAAGCTGATCCCAATACAGACCTGATTTAAAAACTGGTACAGAACAGAACTGAACACATATAGCTGTAGAGAGCATTATAACTTTTCAGTTATCTGTGTTATGAAATTACTAGGTATAAGCTGCGTCTAGCTGCATAAACAATTGACAGCTTTGTGTGGCTGTGAAAGCTTGTTTATGAAAAACTTTGCTTATGAAAAAAGCCTTTTCAGCTAACATTGTATTTTCAAAGAATGCTGTCAACTTTCCAAGCTAATCCCAGAATGCCTGCTGAGTCTAAAATGTGGTCAATTGGCCTTAAAGCTTAGCATAGTTAGTTACACAGGCAGAAATACTTTAAAATGAAGTCCTTTAACTGAAGCAAACCACACTACGGATCCCACAAGTACTCACACCAAATCATCAATACTGTTCCATTGGAAGTGTGCAACACCTTACACGTGGGGAAACCTTGCTCCATTCCTCACCTCCTTTCATTTTCAGTGTTTCTACATGTCCGGAAGGGCTGACCATGCTCCTGTACGATTCTATGGATGTTGGTTGCCTTCCAGTTCCAACTGTGAAGGAAGAGGGTGGGTGTTGGTAGATTGCTTGGCAATCCTAGCCAAGTGTGATCCTGTTGCCGCTCAGTATTCACTCACTGGAAAGCACTGAGTAGCAGAAAACATCAACAGATTCACCTCTCCCTAAAGGGGAGTTATTAAGACCAATTATGGCACACCCTGCTACTACACAGCTAAACCAGTTAGTGCGCCAGTAACTGGACATCAAACCTTTAATGGCCACAATATATGGTCTTTTCTTATTGAGTCCTTGAGGGAAACAAGGCAGTTGTAATTATCATATTCATTAGGCGAGACCGGAAATTCCCGCCCAATGTCGGTGGAGATTTCCGATATCAGACCCTCACCCATGCCGATTGCGTGGCGGGCACGGTGGTAGAGTCTGACCTTTGAGTCTCTTTAACACTGTAGAAACATAGGAATGTTCAGAATGGCATTGCTTTGTCAAGCCCACGGGGCAGGATTTTATGGCCTCGCTCATCCCGAAACCATAAAACCCCGCCCGAGGTCACCGGACCTTCCCATGCCAGTTTGCCCCTTGGGCAGTGCCAGGGGGCTAAGCTGGCACTGCCAGGCTGACACTGCCCAGGGGGCAACCCCCCCCCCCCCCCCCCCCCCCGCCGTTTATGCCCAATCTCCTGAGAGGGTCTCAATGGCCTCTGTTCCCTCCAACGGGGTTGGGCCACCTGTTCCCCATGAGTGGGGAGCTGTCGTAAACCCCGCTGGAATGAACTACTCCTGGCGGGTGGGCGGGGGATGGGGGGTGGTGGGGGGAGGCTAGCGGGCCCAGAGACTTCAGTCCCAGGTCCGCTCATTCAAATTTAAATATTGAAAGCAGCTTCACACCGATTTCCAACACGGAGCTGCAAATCTTCGTGTGGGAAACGCATGGGGGCCCGGGTACCCAGTGGGAAGCCTGCGGAATGGCCTCCGCTGATGGTCTCCCATCCCGCTGCGTGGCTGAGAGAATCACCCCCCCCCCCCCATTATCTTGACGTCGGTAAGACATGTAGTGTCAACCTTGAGGTTACAGTAATCGACAATAAACGCTTCTTCTTATCCTGGATTGGCTTCTTCTAATCCTAGATAGGCAACTACTTCAAACTGGTAGCAATGAAAGACTTTAGATTTATAGTTTTAAATGATTGTCAACAATGTTGCGTCTGAGGGGTAGTGTGTGGATACCAGTTCTGGTTTAGTTCCATGCATGAGCTGAAAAACATATTTTTGACGGAGCTTTCAGTTATTTCACTGCCCGGAATACATTCCTGGTTTTATCGTCATAACGAATTCTCTCCTCATTTACTTCACCTTATTAACAAAGAAACAAATTCCTACTGCAATCAGGGTAACATGTTATAATTGTTTTATAATGATGCTACAGTATTTACATGTTTGTTTAACCAGCACATTGCATGTAGCTACACTCTGAAGGGGAAATGTTAGTAATAGTACTGTCTCAGCACCTTCTTTCCTTGACAAATAATAGTTCTTGAAGCATCCAAATTTTCTTTAATACATATAACAGAAAGTAAGACCACAAACTAAGGTGGAGAATTTACTGCCCACCCAGTGGCATGTTTGGTGGCATGTGGCCATTTAATTAAGTGGGAGGGTGGTGGCTGGGAGCTCACTACTTTCCCATCACCACTCTGATTAAGTCCATGACGGAAAAGCCCATGGATGGCCTTCCTGCCCCAATTGAGGCCCTTAAGTGAGCAACAAGTACCCACTCATTATTCTGCTGGTATTAACACCCAGTGACAGGGGAGGGTGGGGTGGGGAGTGGGGGAGGGGGGGTTTCACATGCAGGAAGCATGAAAAACAAAATTGTGTGGGATTGCCTGATTGTGAGGCGTTGGATTGGGAAAGGAGGTGGGGGGAGAGGGCGGGGTAGTGGGCCATTGAGAGCTACCCCACTGCTTTTGTTGCTGACCCACCCCCGCCCTCCCTTGCCATGCCCACTCTGAGAACCCTTTCCCACCAACACCAACACTGGGATCCAGCGACAATTCTGGGCCTCAGGTGGTGGGTGTCGTACTGGCAGCAGTCACCGCCTCTCGGGTGATGTTGCCATTCAATAGAGTTGCTGGCCTCTGATGGGACTTCACCCACTATCCCCCCAGGGCCTTTTCTAGGGGAAGACCCATCGCCGTGTAGTGAAGTACCTGAGTGGTGAGATTCCCATCACCACATTTAAATACCATTCTCAATGTACTGATCAGATATTGTCCTGATTGTGCTTGGATGTGAATAATGATCTGTACACAACTACATGGCACAATTGGAGGGATGATTATTTATCCATAATAGAGCATATCCAATATTGTGTCCATTAAATGGGAAGAAATTCAGGCAGTCTTTGCTCCACCTATATACTCCTCCCAGTCTTGTGCCCTGTCCATGCCATCCTTTATCTTTAAATATAACGAGACCAATATTAGGTCTAATGTTTTTGTTAAGAATCTAGAAGGTTGTAACAAAAACATTCCCTCAATATTGAAGTAATAACTGAATTCACTCCTTGAACCCTGACAATCGTCCATATTAACATTGCTTAAGAGTTCTGTCATTGCTTTAGACATATCCCTGGATTGAAAAAAGCACAGTAAGAAGTCTCACAACACCAGGTTAAAGTCCAACAGGTTTATTTGGTAGCAAATACCATAAGCTTTCGGAGCACTGCTCCTTCGTCAGATGGAGTGGAAATTTCCACTCCATCTGACGAAGGAGCAGTGCTCCGAAAGCTTATGGTATTTGCTACCAAATAAACCTGCTGGACTTTAACCTGGTGTTGTGAGACTTCTTACTGTGTTCACCCCAGTCCAACGCCGGCATCTCCACATCTTGAAAAAAGCAGGAAGCTTTGGAAGATTAGAATTAATTCCCCATGTTCAGATCGCTGCAAAGTTTGGAAAGGTTGGTAAATGTTAGCGTGGGCGATTTAAAAGAATGATGATTCTTTGGACTTGTTTGTTAATTGGGACAAAAGCCCAGCCCTTCAGCTGTTGAGTCGCCAGTTTAGTTCAGATGGCCACATTCCACATACTTTTATCTACTGCTAAGAAACTGAATAAGCCTGAATGGCAGCCTGAAGCTGCAAGGCTTAGACAAAGTTCAGCACTGCTGTATATATCAACTTTATAAAAAGGAGAACAGAGCGATGACTTGCAGAGAGATAAGGGGCAGGATTTTCAAGTTGCATTCGCCCCAAAACCAGAAAATCCTGCCCAAGGTCAAAAGACCTTCCTTTGCATGGTCCTCCCCCCACCCATTACAATTCCTGTGATTGGTGGAATGGGAAAATTCCCCCCAAGATCTAGAGGCAACATGAGGGGACACCACAAAGAGAATGAGAGTAGAAGGAATCACAGCTATACATATTCCATACATAATCTCCTCCAAAAGAGAATGGGCTGTTCAACCTGCATTCTGAACTCTATTTCATTTGTGAGTGTTGTCTAGAATCGTGTCAGGTTGTTCGCTGCCCAATAAAGTGCTTAATAACTGCACCAATTTCTGTGGTTGCTGTAAGGTTAGAACTGGAAATGGGGTTATTTTCCCAAACAGAGGAATAAACAAAAAATAATAACCCTATAGAATCAAATTATATTCAGCACCTGAATAGCCTACTTAATTCAGGGGAATTGCTAAATTTGAAGAAGCTCTTATTGAGACAATGTTTATCATCAATTTGCCTGCTAAATAACAGGGACCGCACTTCAAGTAATTGGCTGCCGAGTCCTTTGAGACTTCCTGAGAACATGCGGGACACGTATAAAACTAAAAGTTCTTCTTTCATAGAATCCCGACAGTACAGAAGGAGGCCATTTGAGTCTGTACCAACTACAATTCCACCCAGGCCCCATTCCAATAACCCCACACATTTACCCTGCTAATCCCCCTGACACTAGGGTCAATTTAACACAGCCAATCAACCTAACCTGCACAAATCTTGGATTGTGGGAGGAAACCAGAGCACCCGGAGGGAACTCACGCAGCTACAGGGAGAATGTGCAAACTTTGCACAGATACTGACCGAGGCCGGAATTGAACCTGGGTCCCTGGCGCTGAGAGGCAGCTGTGCTAACCGCTGTGCCACCCGTCCGTTCAATTATCACTGACCAAAAAAGAGGATTATGTCTGGCGTCTACTAACCATAACCGTCTCACATCCTTTGATTGTAAATTTGGAAATAGAATGTAAGAGCATGTTCTGTTGTCAAAACCCACCTGCTGGCTTAGGAGACATCTAATGCTTGTGTTCAGAAAAGTCAGCTTCTAATTCAATACCAGGAATTATTTAGCATTTGAATTCATGTTATTCCTGAGTTTCAAGTAGAATATTTATACTTAATTAGTTTGATAGGAATTTATTAGAACCCTGCATGTTTATCAATCTCCTGGCATTTGCGCTCAATCATTATTGTAATTCCTGACTGATTATTAAACTTGTCAATTTTTATCAAAATGGCTTAAATAAGCTGGTAACTGAATGCCATGTTGCCATGTGTAACGAACCTCTCCTGTTCATCCGGGGGTACATTAACAAAATACCTTACCAGCTCAAAATCGCAATCATTCTTCCAAAATAGATTCTCAAATCTTTCATTGCATATCCAGGCAAAAATAATCCACTCTACCGTCACACCATCCAACCAATCTTTATTCTAATATATCTGTGATACAAGATCCATAATAGTTATTGTGACTGGACGAGTAATCCAGAGACTCAGGGTAATGCCCTGGGGACAGGGATTCACAATCCTGCCATGTCAGATGGTAGAATTTGAATTGAATAAGAATCTGAAATTAAAAGTCTAATTGTTGATTGTTGTCAAAAAACGTCTGGTTCACTAATGTCCTTCAAAGAAGGAAAATAGTCATCCTTCCCTGATCTGGGACATCAAACCCACAGCAATCTGGTTGACTCTTAAATGCCCTCTGAAATGGCAAACCGTTCAGTTCAAGGGCAATAACTGCCCAGCCAATGATGCCCCACATCCAATGATTTTTTTTAAAAAGTTGATTAAAGCCAGAAACTGAGATAAATAATAACAGAAAATGCTGGAAACACTCAGTAAGTCCGGCAGCATCAGTGGAATGACAGACAGAGTTAACACAATGTCAGAAATGTAAAGGAGTGGCAGATGTAAAAAGATGTTTAAGTACAGAGGTAGGGAAATAGCAGAGGAGACAAAGAACAAGATCTGCAATGGGATGGAAGGCTGGAGAGATTATTTGAAATAAAATTTTATTTTATTATTGTCACATGTATTAGTATACAATGAAAAGTATTGTTACTTGCGCACTATACAGACAAAGCATTCTGTACACAGAGAAGGAAAGGAGAGAGCGCAGAATGTAGAGTTACAGTCATAACTAGGGGTGTAGAGAAAGATAAGGGAGGTCTGATAGCAGCAGGGAAGAAGCTTTTCTTGAGTCAGTTGGCACGTGATCTCAGACTTTTGTATCTTTTTCCCGACGGTAGAAGGTGGAGGAGAGTATGTCCGGGGTGCGTGGGGTCCTTGCTTACACTGGCTGCTTTTCCGAGGCAGCAGCAAGTACAGACAGAGTCACTGGATGGGAGGCTGGTTTGCGTGATGGACTGGGCTTCATTCATGACTCTTTGTAGTTTCTTGTGGTCTTGGACAGAGCAGGAGCCATACCAACCTGTGATACAACCAGAAAAGATATTTTCTATGATGCATCTGTAAAAGTTGGTGAGAGTTGTAGCTGACATGCCAAATTTCTTTAGCCTCCTGAGAACGTAGAGGTGGACTTTCTTACTTATAGCATCGGCGTGGAGGGACCAGGACAGGTTGTTGGTGACCTGGACACCTTGAAACTTGAAGTTTTCAACCATTTCCACTTCATCCCTCTTGATGGACATCCCCATTCTTCCTGAAGTTGATGACTATCTCCTTTGTTTCACTGACATTGAGGGAGATTCTTGTCGCCGCACCAGTTCACCAGATTGTCTATTTCCTATGCTCCGTTTCTTTATTGTTTGAGATCCAATCCAGTTGTTCCAAGGTTGAGTTAAGTGCCAGGGGGATGGGCCAGAATTTTACCGTCCCACCTGCCACGGAATCGGAGTGGGCAAGGGGTGGACAATGGAAATGTTAACCTCGGGTGGGATTTTATGGTTTTGGGATGAGTGAGGCCATAAAATCCTACGCGTGGCATCTGCTGTGGAGCTGTTGCGGCGGTAGGCGAACTGTAGTGGATCCAGGCAATCTGGAAGGCTGGAATTGATTCGTGCCATGGCTAACCTTTCGAAGCACTTCATAATGATGGATAAGTAACCAAAGGGATGGTGGTGGCGGGGCAAAGGAATCGGTACCGGGACAAGAGAAGATGGGACCAAAGGAAGTGTAAAGAAGAATAACAACATCAGCACCAACAGCTGTCATCTGAAAACAATGGGGGCAGAGGATTTTATTTGAATTGCTAGTGAAAGGTCACAAGTTTCAGCCTGATAGAAGTTTCTCATTTGAACAGCCAAAGGCACCCATCACTTCTCAGTTGGGATGTGCAAGATTGCACCACCTAAAAACAAGTTGATCTTTCTCCCAATGGTGTAAGAACTGATGAAGTCCAACTCATTCCCTTTGAATGATCGCCCTTCCAGGTTACCAGGATGCAGTAACATGGATTACACTGAGGCAACACTCCAAATACTCTCTTGACTGGTGGAGAATGCTTATTATCCAGTCAACTCAAACTAAATGAAATAAAACAACATTGGATCAAAAGAGTCCACCTAAAAAACAATTTAAGGTTGAGTTATGCAAACTAACTTTATTTTATGCATTATTATCCTTATTTTCTCCAACTGTTATACCAAAAAACCAATATATCATCAAAGTAAATCTTCCTCAGTGGTTGACAGGATAGGAACAACTTCGCTCTCAACAATAAAAATATTTTCAGGCTTTTGTTTCGGTGCCTTGGCATGATTCTTCAAAAATTTAGATTTATGCAACATTCCTGCAATTATTTTAACCAAAATCTATTTTGTGATAATGATGAAAAGGTAATGTATTGTTAATGGTTTTAAATGATATCGAAACAGATTAACACAAATGCTGTTACATATGAAGAATCTGCCATTAATTCCATTTGAAAGCTTGAGGGACACATTAGCACCATGGAAAGGATTGTATGCTGAAGGCACTTAAAGGCTTTTTTCTGTAAATTTTATAGAGACTTTGTTTGTAGAAAGCAAGCGAAGGACAATTTAGCTTTAAACTCAGCTAAACCAGGACTTACTTCAGGAAAAATCCAAGAATATTCTATTAGTATTCTAACCCAAATCACTGCCAGCTCTACAACCCTCCGGGATATCTGTGCTCCTCTAATTCTGGCCTCTCGAGCTTCCCCTGTTTAAATCACTCCACTATTGATGATGTGCCTTCAGTTGCCTACGCACTAAGCTCTGAAATCTCCTCCCTACTTCTCCATTTCTCTGCTTCACTTTAAGACGCTCCTTATCCGAAGGCAGCATGGTGGCACAGTGCTTAGTACTGCTGCCTCACAGTGCCAGGGGTTCGATTCCGGCCTTGGATCACTGTCTGTGTGGAGTCTGCACGTTCTCCCCGTGTCTGCGTGGGTTTCCTCCGGATGCTCCAATTTCCTCCCACAGTCCAAAAGACTTGCTGGTTAGGTGCATTGGCTATGCAAAATTCTCCCTCAGTGTACCCGAACAGGCGCTGGAGTGTGGCGACTAGGGGATTTTCGCAGTAACTTCATTGCAGTGTTAATGTAAGCCTACTTGTGACATTAATAAATAAATTTAAAAACTTAAACTTAATTATTGTGACAATGTGGCAAACCCCTCCAGCAGCATTTAGCAAGGATGATGCTGATGAGATTCAAATCTGAAAATGATTCAGGCCTTTGAATACTCGCTTCAAGTGAATGGGTGCAGCCACAGAACGAATGTCACATCATGTGGGTAGAAATTAAAACAATGCATCAGAGTGAGTGGTAGATTAATTTGATGGTATAGGCCGTCCTCGGCCTTTCGACACAAATGGTTCCTAAAAATTCTGTTTTAAGTTGAAGCATCATTCAGAGGCAATTTTCCCATAGGAAGAATGGTATAAATGGGGGGTTAGTTCCTGAAATAACTCATGGGGTACCTGGCAATGTTCAATGCTCTCAACTCCTGCCCTGTCAAGTCGCTGAGGTGATTGTTGATGCCTGCATATCTTAGCACAAGTTCCTCGATTAGTGTGGGGGAGATAATGAAGCCATCAATCACTTCCAGTTGTCTGTTTAACCTTGAACTTCTGAGAGTCTGAGCACATATTAAATACAATGTAAGCATAGAAATGCAATAAAATCACGACAGTTGTGCCAAAAATGTTAATAGAATATAACACTCATTTTCAACCGAGTACGGACCGTCTGAGCTGGCCAATCATACGGATGGGCAGTGCTGAACATCAATGCGCATCAGAACGCACTGACATGGCGTCGAAATTAATGTTGTAAAGTTGAAATGGTGTGTCAATTTATAAATGTTGTAAGTGCTGTTCATCATAACTCGAACATTGTAAAGTCGAGGACTGCCTGTATTATGATATTGCTATCCCTAGCAAAACTGGAGCAAATGGGAATCAGCACCTGGCACAAAGGAAGACGGTTGTGGTTGTTGGAGGTCATTCATCTCAGTTCCAGACCATCACTGCAGGGATTTCTCAGGTTCGTGTCCTCGGCCCAACCACCTTCAACTGGTTCATCAATGATCTTCCTTCCATCATAAGGTCAGAAGTGGGGATGTTCGCTGATGACTGCACAATGTTCAGCACCACTTGTGACTCCTCAGATACTGAAGCAGTCCATGCCAAAATGCAACAAGACCTGGACAATACTCAGGCTTGGGCTGACAAGTGACAAGTCACATTCACGCCACACAAGTGCCAGACAATGACAACTCTAACAAGAGAGAATCTAACCATTCCCCCTTGACATTCAATTGTATTATAATTGTTGAATCCCCCACTATCTACATCCGGCGGCACGGTAGCACAGTGGTTAGCACTGCTGCTTCACAGCTCCAGGGCCCTGGGTTCGATTCCCGGCTTGGGTCACTGTCTGTGTGGAGTTTGCACATTCTCCTCGTGTCTGCATGGGTTTCCTCCGGGTGCTCCGGTTTCCTCCCATAGTCCAAAGATGTGCGGGTTAGGTTGATTGGCCATGCTAAAAATTGCCCGTTAGTGTCCTGAGATGCGTAGGTTAGAGGGATTAGTGGGTAAATATTTAGGGATATGGGGGTAGGGCCTGGGTGGGATTGTGGTCGGTGCAGACTCGATGGGCCGAATGGCCTCTTTCTGTACTGTAGGGTTTCTATGATTTCTATGATCCTGAGGTTACTATTGATCAGAAATTGAACTGGACTAGCAATATAAATGCTGTGGCTACAAGAATAGGTGAGAGACTTGGAATTATGTGATGAATAACTCACCTCCTGACTCGCCAAAGCCTGTCCACCATTTACAAGGTAAAGTCAGGAGTTTATTGGAATACTCTCCACTTGCCTGGATGAGTGCAGCTCCAACAACACTCAAGAAGCTCGACACCATCCAGGGCAAAGCAGCCCATTTGATTGGCACCCCTTCCACAAGCATGCACTCGCTCCACCACTGACACGCTGGTTGTGCAGTGCATCCACAAGATGCACAATCCAAGTCTCTCACCTTCTCTTGTTCTCACCTACATTCAGTTCTTAGATTCTATTCATTTAAGTACATTTTGTTTTTGCGGATGGCCTGGCTGAGAAGCCAGTCTCCAAGTTCGCTTTTTTGCTTCTGTCATGTTAATTCTTTAAGTCCTTTTGAATAAAAGGAAGCCATTTTAAAACTCGTACCAGTGCTGTCCTGTCATCTCTTCAAACAAATGCATGACCCAACAGAAGGTGATAGGTTAAAAATGCATAATATACCCAGTTAGATCAAACTGGTATTGTGAGGTGTGTGTTTATTTATATTTAAGAGACAAGAAGATAAATAGGTTGTGCCTAACTAATAAATGGATTGTGCATGGCCTCTGAAAGGAACAGATTTGATAGATTGAATAGGTTTTCCTCATCCATGTTATTATGCTGTTGACTGTAACTAGAGCTAATAAATTATGGAACTATGAGTAAGTCTAGGTAATGGTGCATGTTTACAGCTTTATTTACCTTGCATTTAGGAATTATGTATGTAAACCTCTCTCTGCCCCTCCACGCTTTTCAATTATTTTCCACTGAGTTCTCTATCATTGCTTTCCAAATTACAATGGCACGGATTTTGCAGTAAGAATAATAGTGAGGCCAACAACACTCACCATTAATGAAGAATACATCAGTCAGTGACTTCCAGCAACCACATGCTCACCGTTAAACAGGAAGTTGTTGTCTGAGTTATCTTGCCCCTCCTGAAACTGCATTATATCACTGCTGAGACACTCTACATTGAACAGTACGAAATTTAGGTGCTTATAGAAAGTAGGAGCCGGAGGAGGCCATTCAGCCCTTCAAGCCTGCTCCACCGTTCATCATCACCATGGCAGTTCATCTAACTCAATAGCCTGATCCTGCCTTCCCCCCCATATCCTCTGATTCCGTTCGCCCCAAGAGCTAGATCCTACCTCTTCTTGAAAACATACAAGCCACGATCTTATGACCGTGTCCCGCCCAACTTTCGGCGAGGCGAGATGGTATGATCGGATGGGAGGCGAAAAATCAGGTGTGTGCCTGGTTTTTCGCCGCCCTTGGGTCTTATCGGCACTGTTTTGCCGGCAAAATCAGCTCTGCGCCCAGAAAATAAAACAAAATAAAATTCGACAGGCAAATGTAATGATTAATTTGCTGTGATTATTGAACTGAACAATAATTAATAAGGACCCTCTCCCAGATCCCATTTTGTGATGGGGGGAGTTAATCAGGCGGGAATATGGTGGATGGGAATCCCACCACCTTCCTTCCAAATTGAGTGGAGACGAGAAAGTTCATGGACAGCCTACCAACCCCACCATTAATTAAGGCCATTCAGTGGGCAACTAATGCCCACTTAAGGATTTCATCCGGGCACCATTGGTATTAGTCCAGTGGTCAGTGGGGGTCTTGCCATGCAGGATGCACAAAAGGCAAATGCGTATAGAGTTGCTTGCAGGTTCCTGGGGAGAGAGGGGGGGCCTTTGTTCAAATTAGGCGCACAGTGCCTGTGGGAGGGAATTGATATCATCCAGCCAAGAACCACCCCTGCCCCTCCTGCCAACCACACATCGGCCTCCCCGTCCCCCTCCCCCTCCCCCTCCCCCCTCCCCTCCCCCTCCCCCTCCCCCTCCCCCTCCCCCCTCCCCCTCCCCCCTCCCCCTCCCCCCTCCCCCTCCCCCTCCCCCTCCCCCCTCCCCCCTCCCCCCTCCCCCCCTCCCCCTCCCCCCTCCCCCTCCCCCTCCCCCCTCCCCCCCCCCCCCCCCCCCCCCCTCCCCCCTCCCCCCCTCCCCCCTCCCCCTCCCCCCTCCCCCCCCTCCCCCTCCCCCCCTCCCCCCCTCCCCCTCCCCCCCTCCCCCTCCCCCCTCCCCCTCCCCCCTCCCCCTCCCCCCCTCCCCCTCCCCCTCCCCCCTCCCCCTCCCCCTCCCCCTCCCCCCTCCCCCCTCCCCCCCTCCCCCTCCCCCTCCCCCCTCCCCCCTCCCCCTCCCCCTCCCCCTCTCCCCCTCCCCCCCTCCCCCTCCCCCCCTCCCCCTCCCCCCCCCTCCCCTCCCCCCTCCCCCTCCTCCCCTCCCCCTCCTCCCCTCCCCCCCTCCCCCTCCCCCCCTCCCCCTCCCCCCCTCCCCTCCCCCCTCCCCTCCCCCCTCCCCCTCCCCCTCCCCCCCTCCCCCTCCCCTTCCCCCTCCCGCCCCCCTCCCCCCTCCCCCCCTCCCCTCCCCCTCCCCCCCTCCCCCTCCCCCCCTCCCCCCCCCTCCCCCTCCCCCTCCCCCCTCCCCCCTCCCCCTCCCCCCTCCCCCCCTCCCCCCTCCCCCTCCCCCCTCCCCCTCCCCCCTCCCCCCTCCCCCTCCCCCTCCCCCCTCCCCCCTCCCCCCTCCCCCTCCCCCTCCCCCCTCCCCCCCTCCCCCCTCCCCCCCTACCCCTCCCCCCTCCCCCTCCCCCTCCCCCCTCCCCCCTCCCCCCGCCTCCCCCCTCCCCCTCCCCCCTCCCCCTCCCCCTCCCCCCCTCCCCCTCCCCCTCCCCCCCTCCCCCTCCCCCTCCCCCCTCCCCCTCCCCCTCCCCCCCTCCCCCTCCCCCTCCCCCCCTCCCCCTCCCCCCCCTCCCCCCTCCCCCCTCCCCCCTCCCCCTCCCCCCCTCCCCCCTCCCCCTCCCCCCTCCCCCCTTCCCCCCTTCCCCCCTTCCCCCCTCCCCCCTCCCCCCTCCCCCCCCCCCTCCCCCCCTCCCCCCCTCCCCCTCCCCCCCTCCCCCTCCCCCTCCCCCCTCCCCCCTCCCCCCTCCCCCCTCCCCCTCCCCCCTCCCCCCCTTCCCCCCTTCCCCCCTCCCCCCCTCCCCCCTCCCCCCTCCCCCCCCTCCCCCCCTCCCCCCCTCCCCCTCCCCCCCTCCCCCTCCCCCCTCCCCCTCTGTGGTGAACCATCGTTGGTTCACCACTGGGGTTGTTATTGTGTTACTATTGGGCTAGGGTGTTGTTGTTATGGGGGTTGTACTATGTTGTTGGGTTAGGGTGTTTACCTGTCCTAAGTGTTATCATGGCACACTCCAGTGGGGTCCCGCCTCCGGTGGCAGGGTATAAGACCCCCTGCTCCGGCAGGACCCCTTCAGTCTGAACGGGTGAATTTGTGTTAGTAGTTTCATTGTTAATGTATTAAAGCCTTCAGTTCTAAAGCCTTGTTTCCGGGTGCTCATTGAGGTGCATCAATTTAATACATTAACTGAGAATATGGAACAGATCCTAAAACCGGATCGTCTGACACTGGACCCACGTGCGGTCGGTGCAGCTAACACGTTCGAACATTGGTGGAAGTGCTTCGAGGACTACCTGGCAGCCTCGGTAGCTATCACTACAGACAGTGATAGACTCCAGGTCCTCCACGCAAGGGTAAGCGACACGATTTACCTAGCCATTCGTGCAGCTTCCACTTACCAGGGTGCCGTCGAGCTCCTAAAGAATAGGTACATTACGCCACCCAACGAGATTCACGCTCGTTCTCTCCTCGCTACACGACGTCGGCAGTCGGGCGAGACCATAGAAGACTACGCCAATGAACTCCTGCAGCTTGCCAGGGGTTGTGACTGTAAGGACGTCTCCGCCGAGCAGTACATGCAAGACCTCGCCCGAGACGCATTCGTAGCAGGGGTAGGGTCCTCGTACATCAGACTTAAATTATTAGAAAAGGGGAAACTCAACTTGACCCAGGCAATGGGGATGGCCGTGAGGTTGGAGGCGGCGTCGAAGAGCTTGGCGCTGTACCCCGAGGACCACGTGCAGTCAACGTGGTTGGAGCAAGCTCTGCTCCCTCCTCGCCCCGCGAACCCGCGCTCCCAGATCGATTCGACGACGGCGGCAGCTCCAGGGGGCCAGCGATGCTATTTTTGCGGTGGGGCCAAGCATCCACGGCAGCAGTGTCCGGCAAGAACGGCAATCTGCAGCCAGTGCGGTAAAAAAGGCCACTACGGCAAAGTCTGCAGGTCCAAACCTAAAAACGGCAGTGCAGCTTGTAACCCTCCAGAACGGAGACCATCTCTTTCGGCGCTGCAGTACCCACGAGGTCCGACCACGTGCGATCTCAGGACGGCGCCATCGTGGCAGACAGAGGAGGAGGAAGACCACCAGGAGTCGCTGCGCTTGGAGCCCTCGGCCACATGCGATTCATGGGGGCGGCCATCATGGTCCACGACGACTAGGAGCGACCAGCAGGGGTCCTCAGCATCCACATCGGCAGCATGCAGCAGCGACCAGCAGGGGTCCTCAGCATCCACATCGGCAGCATGCAGTGACGCCCAGGGGCCAACGGTGGCGTCGATCTCTCTGGATCAGACCAGGCATTACAGACTGGAACATTCCATGATGGAGGTAAAGGTTAGTGGCAGAACTGTGAATTGTCTGTTTGACAGTGGGAGCACCGAAAGTTTCATACACCCTGAAACTGCTAAAAGGTGTGGACTCCGGGTTCTCCCTGCCAAGCAGACCATTTCCATGGCATCACAGTCCCGGTCTGTACCGATCCAAGGACGATGTATGGTAACTCTTGAGGTACAGGGCACAGTTTACGAGCAATACAGGCTCCTTGTGCTACCTCACCTTTGCGCGCCAATTCTCCTCGGACTAAACTTTATGGCCCACATGAGGAGTGTGATCCTACAGTACGGTGGGCCACTCCCTTCACTGGCAGTAGGGAACCAGCCGCAGCCTCCAAATTGCCCAAAGCGCCCCGCGTGCAATCTATCCACCCTGAAGATCACGACACCATCCCTTTTTAAAAATCTGGTACCTGGCTGCAAGCCCATCGCTACTAAAAGTAGGCGTTACAGCGCTGAGGACCGGATCTTTATTAGATCTGAGGTTCAGCGGCTCCTCAAGGAAGGGATCATAGAGGCCAGTGCTAGTCCGTGGAGAGCGCAGGTCGTGGTAGTCAAAAGCGGGAACAAACCTCGGATGGTCATCGACTATAGTCAGACCATTAATAGATACACGCAGCTGGATGCGTATCCTCTCCCGCGCATTTCTGATATGGTCAATCAGATTGCGCAGTACCGAGTGTTTTCTACCATAGACCTTAAGTCCGCCTACCATCAACTCCCCATCCGCCCAGAGGACCGACAATATACGGCTTTTGAGGCGGATGGTCGTCTATACCAATTCCTCAGGGTTCCATTTGGTGTCACCAATGGGGTCTCGGTCTTCCAGCGTGCTATGGACCGAATGGTGGACCAGAACGGGTTGCGGGCTACCTTCCCGTACCTGGATAACGTCACCATCTGCGGCCATGACCAGCAGGACCACGACACGAATCTCCAACACTTTCTACGCACTGCATCTCGCCTGAATCTGACCTATAACAGGGAGAAGTGCGTATTCCGTACGCGTAGGTTAGCCATCCTCGGATACGTGGTGGAAAACGGGGTCATTGGCCCTGATCCAGACCGTATGCGCCCACTCACTGAACTTCCCTTGCCCGCTAGCACGAAAGCACTGAGGAGATGCCTCGGGTTCTTTTCGTATTATGCACAGTGGGTCCCCAACTACGCGGACAAAGCTCGTCCGCTCATTAAGTCCACGACCTTCCCACTTACGCCGGAGGCCCAATTGGCCTTCAAGGTTTTGAAAAGCGACATCTCGAAAGCCACGATGCACGCGGTGGATGAATCCATCCCTTTCCAGGTGGAGAGTGATGCATCGGACTTCGCCCTAGCCGCCACACTAAACCAGGCAGGCAGGCCCGTCGCGTTTTTTTCCCGCACCCTTCAAGGCCCAGAGATTCGGCACTCAGCGGTGGAAAAGGAGGCTCAGGCCATTGTGGAGGCAGTCAGACACTGGCGCCATTACCTGGCAGGTAAGCGGTTCACCCTGATCACGGATCAACGATCCGTGGCGTTTATGTTCAGTAACACGCAGAGGGGCAAGATCAAGAACGATAAGATCTTGCGGTGGAGAATTGAGCTCTCCACCTATAATTACGATATTATGTATCGTCCAGGGAAGCTCAATGAGCCCTCGGATGCCCTCTCGCGCGGAACATGCGCCATCATGCAGGAGGACCGCTTGAAGGCTCTCCACAATGATCTGTGTCATCCTGGAGTCACCAGACTCTACCACTTCATAAAAGCCCGCAACCTACCCTACTCGGTGGAGGAGGTCAGGTCAGTTACTAGAAGTTGTCGGATTTGCGCAGAATGCAAACCACACTTTTATCGACCAGACCGGGCACATTTGGTCAAGGCCACTCGCCCTTTTGAGAGGCTGAGTGTAGATTTTAAGGGCCCCCTTCCCTCAACGGATCGGAATGTCTATTTTCTTAACATAATAGACGAATTTTCCCGGTTTCCGTTTGTTTTCCCCTGTGCGGACACGTCGACTGCCACCGTCATCAAGGCATTCAGTGAGCTTTTTACCCTGTTCGGGTACCCCTGCTATATTCATAGCGACAGGGGCTCGTCGTTCATGAGCAACGACTTGAGGCAATTCCTGCTCTCATTCGGGATTGCCTCTAGTAGAACCACGAGCTACAACCCTAGGGGTAACGGACAGGTGGAAAGGGAGAATGCTACAGTCTGGAAGGCTGTCCTACTGGCACTGAAATCCAAGGGCCTTCCAGTCTCCCGGTGGCAGGAGGTCCTTCCAACTGCGCTCCATTCTATCCGCTCCCTCCTGTGTACGGCAACCAATGCTACTCCCCACGAGAGGATGTTCTCATTCCCTCGGAAGTCGTCCTCGGGGACCTCATTGCCAGCCTGGTTGACGTACCCAGGACCCGTCCTTCTGCGGCGCCATGTGAGGGCTCGCAAGTCCGACCCCTTGGTCGAACCGGTCCAACTCCTCCACGCCAACCCTCAGTATGCCTATGTGGCATATCCTGACGGGCGAGAGGACACTGTCTCCATTAGAGACCTGGCGCCCGCAGGGGACGTAGCAACTCCTGTCGCTCCTATTCCCCCAGTCACAGATCCACTACTCCTCATTACTTCCCCAGACGTG